>NW_024882644.1:0-229165 GCF_019059575.1 Amphibalanus amphitrite | reverse complement strand
TCTCTCTCTCTCTCTCTCTCTCTCTCTTCTCTCTCTCTCTCTCTCTCTCTCTCTCTCTCTCTCTCTCTATCTCCTCTCTCTCTCTCTCTCTCTCTCTCTCTCTCTCTCTCTCTCTCTATCTCTCTCTCTCTCTCTCTCTCTCTCTCTCTCTCTCTCTCTCTCTCTCTCTCTCTCTCTCTCTCTCTCTCTCTCTCTCTCTCTCTCTCTCTCTCTCTCTCCTGCTAAGACGAGCGTTATGCCGGGACGGGATGTGTGCAGTTGTAGACCAGGTACGAGTAAGTGCTAAAATGCGCAACTACGGTATTTAGACGGTTTAAATCGAGGTAATGGATCTATCCCCGTAAAAAAGGTACGTCGAACATGCCACATCCTAGCCAACCGTCGGGCCGCCCGTCTATTCGTCAGCCACTGCGCCACTGCTGGTCTGCTGTGGCCGGGGCCGGGCCCGCCGTGGTGAGGCCGCGACCCGGGCCGCTGCGGTCGACCGGCCCGCCCGGTGCAGTCGGCGCCGGTGGCCATTAGTAGGTGCTCGCCGCGGCGCCGGCGGCACTCGTGGCGCGAGAACACCGCCGCAAATCAGCCCTAATTGATTGGCGTGCTGGGCGGCGGCCGGCGGATGGCGGCGCGGCCGGCCGCTGCAGCCGCTCGTAGCCGGCGCCCGCTCTCAGTGGGCCCACACGGCGGCCGGAGCACGCGAGACGGCGCCGCGGGCAGCGGGGCCGGCACTCTCCCGAACTGTGTCCGGCCCCGGGGGCAGCAGCACACACCGGCGGAATACGGATCACACGGCGCAGTATACCCAGTCACTCGGTTCGACGGTTCGAGCACCTCTCTCTCTCTCTCTCTCTCTCCCTCTCTCTCTCCTCTATCTCCTCCTCCTTCCCCTTTCTCATTGCCTGTTTGTCTCTCACCCACCCATTCCGAGGTGCTCTGGCCCCCAGTGGGACATTCCGCAGGCCATTAACAATGCTATGTGACAGGACGGCTAATGTGACGGTAATTTGCAGGCTTACCTTAAACAAGACTGGCACGCTAATTGTCGTTAACCCATCACGAGGTATTTTGCCGGGGAGCCGGGAAACTACATCGGACAGTGGTGTGGGAGCCGGTAGGATTCCGACTGGGATGCGGGCGGGGCACCCCCCCCCCCCCTCCTATTCGCTATCAGAGAGGCACGCGTCTCGTGCTTGTAACGGGAGACGGCCGAGCAGCCGGTGTACCGCCCGGGACTGGCGACCGGACCATATGACTACCTCAGACCATATCTGCCTGCCTTTGGCCATCTGACTGGCTTAGGCTGGGGGGATCCGTGCTTTCGTAAGTTATATCGGATGTGGCTGCGAAACTTCTCTCGGTACGAAACTTCTCTTGATCGGAAGAAAATCGGAGGGATGAAAAAGAAAGAGCGGCCCATCGGAGCTACGTTGTACGTAAGTTGTTTCGTAGCGTTTAAATGCCAGTTTTACTACGATTTAAATGCCAAGCAGATCAGCTGACCTCGTAGTACCATGTCGATAAGGTCGAATTTCCCATACGTCTATAGTGTAAAAGTGACCCCTATTGCAAATGGGCTGTCAGGGACATCTCCTCCTCTGTAAATTTGGAGGGATCATGTGTCGGCATTCCCACGTTCGTTTCGGAGTCCATCTGTTCCATTTGGAGCCCGGCAGTTAGCGTCAAGAGTTGGCGCAGCGAGCGCCCTGAAGGCTTGTGTCTGCGTGCAAGGCTTCGCGATGGAAGAGTATTTTGAGGAAATCGCCATCGCTGCGGAAGAAATAGAGGAACGTGTTGAGGAAGAGGAGGTCACAGTGTGCCGACGACTTTAAACCGTACGCCAACGCCAAGACCAAGGCAATCAGGGGGCGCTCAGATGATCGGGAGGTTACAATTGATCAGGGACCCACCAGGTGACCAGGGAACCCTCTGATAACCAGGGGCCCTTCCAGTAACCAGGGACTTCTTCAATAACCAGGGGCCCCTCAGTAAACGGGGGCCACTCAGGTTACTGCAAGAGACAGGAGTCCCTTATAACCAGGGACCGGCAAGGTCTCTCAGGTCCGTTTTTGACAAGGCTGTTATTGACGTCATGTGCGAGCCCTTTGCCACCAGCAGAGGGCCCTTTCAAGCCTTTTTAGGGCCGTTTAACGTCTCTTGAGTTTCCTTTGAGGCTAAGGGCCTCTTCAGCAGCCGAGGGGTCTTTGAGGCCTTTTTGAGGGCCTCTTAACGTCAGCTGAGGACCGTTGGACGCCATCTGAGGACCGTTTGGGGCCTTCTGATGGCCAGTAGATGCCAACTGAGGGCTCTCTGACACCAGCTGAGGGCACCCTGACACCAACTGGGGGCCTCCTGACACCAGCTAAGGGCGCTTTTATATTTAACACGAGTTTAGGGCCCTTTGACGCCCTTTGAGACCTTCTGAGGTCCGTTTGACGCCAGCAGAGGAACCTTTGGGGTCATATGAGGGCCCTTTGCTGCCTTCTAAGCGGCCTTTGAGGCTTTTTGAGGGCCGCTTGACGCCACCTGAGGACCGTTGCGGTTGGACTCCAGTTACGGACCGTTTGAGGCCTTCTGATGGCCATTTCGCGCCAACTGAAGGTCCTCTGACACTAGCTGGGGGCCCTCTGACACCAGATAAGGGCCCTTTAAGGCCTTCTGAGGTCCGGTTAACGCTAGCGGAGGGCCTTTTGAGGTCAAATGAGGCCCTTTGAGACCTTATAAGGGCTTCTTGAGGCTTTTGAGGGCCGCGTGACGGCCTGAGGACCGTTGTACTCCAGCTGACGACCGTTTGAGGCCTTCAGATGGACTTTTGGCGCCAGCTGAGGAGGGCTCACTGACACCAGCTGAGGGCCCTCAGACACAAGCTAAGGACTCTTTAAGGCCTTCGGAGGGTCGTTTGACGCGAGCTCAGGGCCCTCTGACGCAGGTTTATGGCCCTTTGACGCCCTTTAAGGTCTTCTGAGGTAGGTTTAACGTTGGCTGAGAGCCCTTTGAACCCATCTGAGGGCCCTTTGAGGCCATCTTGTGGCCCTTCATTTGGCCATCTGAGGGCCCTTTGACACCAGATGAGGGCCATTTGACGCTAACCGAGGGCCCTTCGAGACCATCTGAGGACCCTGTGACCCTATATGTGGGCCCTTTGAGGTCTTTTGAGGGCCATTGAAATTTCACCACAATACCCCTGGCTGCGCTACTGGGCATTTGTGGACTCGTATGGGCCTGCTGGGGAACGAGATGGGCCCTCCCGGTCTTTTCAATCATTATTTCAGTTCATTTTACATGGTCTTCGGCGGCCTAAAGATTACGGGCCCCAACTCGAATGGGGGGGGGGGAGGCCCGTGTGCCCTCTCCTGTGTGCGGCCTTGCCGACACTACACCGCTTCCCCTCCCTCCGCCATAAACGCACCGCTGTTAGGCGCCGACAAATACGGACCGGCGCCGCCACCGGCTCCCCCGCGGCCTGCCTCGCGTTGACATAGCCCTTCCCGAACACCAGTGTAACCCCCACGCGGCCTAGGTATCGCCGCGCCCACCTGTCCGCGGCGCGGCCTCTGATGGCGTATCAGATCATTGATGGTGCGATACATGTTTTGGGTCAGATTTTCGCAATTAACGCGAAAAATTGCCCAAAACACTTTTTAAATTTCAAAATTGAAAAAAACTAATTTCAAAAATGACGTGAAAGTGACCGTTTTCAACGTGTAAATTTAAAACGCTCTAGCGCAGCCATTTTTGAAGAAATCGACTTCAAATTTTGCACACGTGTTCAACAACCATATTTGTTTAACATATATTTCGGTTTTGTGAAAATTTTGAAAATTTCTTATATTTTTCTCTTCAGAAAGAGGTAAAACTTCGCTACGATCGGCCTTCCGATCGACCGAGAAGATTCGTAAAGTTAATTCGTATCTTCACCATTTGCGATACAACTTGCGTAACTACTTAGCCTCCGATTCGATGGATCCCTCCAATATCTGCTCCGATACAACTTACGTTTGATCGCAACTGCGATGTGCCTTGCGATCACATGGATCCCCCCAGCCTTAGACAGTTTGGTAGTCTGGTCCAGTCTGCACTATGTCGGTGCTGGTTGAAGATCGGGCGGGTGAAGCAGTTCCCGTATAATTCCTGCTATGGGTGTATGCATAAAATGTTGCACTTTTTGTTGCACACAAAAAAAAACTTTTAATTCGTAATACCTATCGACCATTCCTAAGCTAACTTCAGAACGGAATTCTCACCGTTACCCGAATATCGGCAAGTTCTCAATTTTGAATTTTATCAAGCATATACCTACCATGATATGTTTCGTTTCATTCTATCCATTTCCGTATTCCATTACAAATTTTGCCGCAAAATGTGAAACAAATAAATACCTAATGTTATATACCCAGTTCATAACTGTTCGGTGCGTTAACCTGTCATCCACGAATTTTGACTTGTTAAATAGCTAAATGCTTATCAACTGATTGTTTTGAATGGCCTCCGAACAAAATTAATTACATTCATGTCTTTTTGGTATCATGGCCCGTGGCTGAAAATTCATCTATAAAACAAAAATAAATGAATGTCAAAATTTAGTTTGTGGCAAAATTTACAATAGCTTCCGGAGATGAGCCGGCATTCTACGCGTCACCGAACCCGTCAGCCATCCGGTCCCGTTGGATTCGAACAGCTCGTCTTCTTCCACAGCTGCACGAGGCAGAGCGGGCCGACCTGACCGACCCACCGCAGCGCCGCAGCCGTGCAGCGGGCACTAATGTAGCCATAGCCAATCGCGGCCGCCATTCACTATAACAAGGTACCGCCGTCAGGAAAATTAAATCGGCTGCAGAGTGGGTGTGCAAAAGCCCGTGCATTCCTGCCGACAAACTAAGTGAAATAAACGGCCAAAACACCACTTTAACTGTCAGACCTCGACAGTTAAAAACTCTTAAAATGTCCTGTAAACTCAATGGCTCGTTGTCTGCCGGCAAACGAGGCCGTAAAAACTGGTTGTGCATCAGAATCAAAGCGGTATGATTAGGAGTGATTACAGCGTGCGGCCATTATCAGTGCGGTGCCGGCCGGCCATTTGGCGGCGGTGGCGGCGGCGGGGGGCGCCCATGGCACGCCTGCCGCGCCGCCCCACGGCCCTACCTCATTATCCGCGGCCGGGCAGCTAACAAATGATCCGGCCCCCGAGCTGTAATTGATTAGGGTCCGGCGGCGGCGGCCGGGTGGCGTGCCTGCACCGCTGCCCGGCCAATTTAAATCAATCAGCGCCGCGGTAATCACTGCGGGCGCCGGCCGGCCGCGCGGCGGAGGGCCGCGCGCGCGGCAGCGGACCGGCCGTGTTTGAACAGTGTTTGTTTCGACAGGGACTGTGTTTGAACAGTGTTTGTTTCAACACGCGGCGCTGTGAGAGGCCACTTATCCGCGGGCCGCTGTGATAATGTGACTTGCTGATATGACAGCAGGTAAAGCGAAAGGTACACTTACGCCACTTCTGTGCGCGCGCGCGGCATACAAATGACAGACGAACTGACTGGCAGGTGAAGGGACCTACATTTGCTCTTCAACTGCGGCCCTGAGTTCTCTGTTTTCACGTCCCATAACTGACAGACTTGGCTGACGATAAGCCAGGTAATGGTGCTTTTTCGTCATCTGAATCATCACGTCAACTTCTGAGTTCTGACAGCAGGCCGACAGACCCCCCTGACCACTAGGTAAAGGACCACCCGCCCCACCTCTATCCCAAGCTCACACGACTGACGACTCACCTGATTTGACCGAGCAGTGGATGTGGAAGCGCGACTCGTAGTAGACCCAGTCGAAGCCGGCCTCCACGGCCAGCCGGGCCAGCATGCCGTACTTGCTGCGGTCGCGGTCGGACGTGGTGATGTCGACGGCGCGGCCCTCGTAGTGCAGTGAGTTGGGCGCGTGCAGACGACTGTCATCCCACGCCTCGGTGACCCGCAGCCGCACACCGGGCCACTGGTTCATGACAGCTATCGCCAGCGTGTCCAGCTTGGCTTTCATGCGCTGCGGGCGGAGGGAGAGGGCTGTCAGGTACTGTACTGGGGTGGGAGAGAGAGAGAGAGAGAGAGAGAGAGAGAGAGAGAGAGAGAGAGAGAGAGAGAGAGAGAGAGAGAGAGAGAGAGAGAGAGAGAGAGAGAGAGAGAGAGAGAGAGAGAGAGAGAGAGAGAGAGAGACGTTTCTGTGAGCGCTCGGTCCGCTGCTGGGATTTGCTATTAGCTGGGATACAATGTATGAGCGCCACATCGTAATCGAATCATTCCGTAACAATTTAAAGATTGATAAATAACACTTTCTTATGAGATTATTGGCTTCGCTGCCCTACCGCCCGAGGAATCGGAAACACAAATTGGCCTTCAGTGATTATCTGTTTTACTGGGTATAGGGGAGAGTGGGGTAAGATGCCCAGGGTGGGAAAGACGCCCCGCCCCCTCTAGCGGCGAAACAAAGAATCAGACCTGGAAATTAATGTTCTTAGCGTAAAGCGGAAGCCTGCCTTGTTAACTGCACAAAAAATTGCGAAGCTCAGTTGGGCAATGGCTGGCTTATGATTGCATGTTTTTTATTTGCTGCTTTCAAAAAATATTTTGGTGTCAGAACATTGTAAATATCAAAGAAGGTAAATAATTTTTGCGTCCCTTGCTTTAGTCGTGATACATTAGCATGCGTGTACTGTGTCCCAAACAGTTTGTTTCAGGGTGTAGTTTTATGGCTAACAAATTGTACTGATTTAATGTTAATTCGGTACCTTGGGGTAAGATGCCCCCTGTCCTGATGGGGAAAGACGCCCCCCTAAATCCGTAGGCTATCCTTCAAACAGTCCGTCAAATCATTTATTACATACTTGTGATGTAGACAAAAGCCGATCTGGGACTATTGAGAGTCCAGTACGGTCGGGTGCTCCCCATGCCGGTCTCTCGGCCCACATAGCGACTTTTTGGGCGGCATCTGACTCTGAGAGCCCTCACGACGGCCTCTGTGGGCCCCATTATTGGCTCCAGGGCCCCTCACGACATCCTTTGAGGGCTCCCACGTTGGCCCCACGGGCCGCACTGGCATCGGAGGTCCCCACGATGGGCTCGAGGGCCCTCAAGCATCATGAAGACCTATAAGAGCCCCACAGTGGTCTCCGAACGCCACCACGGAGGCTTGTTTGGCCGCGCTGGACTATGATGGCCCTAACGATGACCTCTGAAGCCCTTACGACTACTTTTGAGGGCCCTTATGATGACGTTTGGTGTCTACTGCAGGCTCGAAGGGACTACTGATTCGTTCAGGCGATTCACGTGCCCATTTATGTCACTTATAGTGCAGGGGGCATCTTTCCCAACGTCAGGGGGCGTCTTTCCCATCCTGTGGGGTAAGATGCCCCCTTTCACTTCTTCAGGAAAATGCTTAATAGCAAAAAAAGTTATGATATTTCAGGCACGAAAGTGTGATATTTTTGGAGAAAAATGATGTCGGCTTCCGTTGAAACTCCAAGTTTTTGCTTTCCCATCGTCATTTTCGAATAATATATGACATAGCAAAACCCTGGGCATCTTTCCCCACTCTCCCCTACGTCAGTAGGTATCGTATGACTAATCTAATTGCTATCTAAATCGAGATACTGTCGGTCGCACATCAGACGAACCAGAACGTGCTTAAAACAAAAAATTGTGTAATAATTTTAGCTCGATACTTTTTGCTTCTTTCGTGTTTTAAGTTGAATTGAATTGAACAGGTTGTTGTCAGAATTACCTATTCCAGATTAACCTCATGGGATTACGAAACCACGAAAACATGGATACCACACCTACTAGACCAATCACCTGCTTATTTCACACGACGATCATAATGTAATGGGGATGAAATTGTTGGTTTTCCTAACACCCTTTGTCACGTCGGTTAATAATTGAACGTAACTACCACCTTAATAAAGCACCACCGTCATGCCTCGTGACTAATGCCCTTGTTATATTCGCGAGGTAATTTGCATTATGAAGCACGGCAATTGCCATAGAATTAGCACGTAGGCCCTTGCAGAGCAGAGACAATGGCCACTAAATTACTGGGCGCCATGGGTAGCAAGGCCACTCGGATCGCTGGCGACGGCTAACTGGATGCCACCCGGCACATACGAATGGCTGGCACGGAGACGAGACGAGAGGCTGCACTGTGCACAGCAAGGAGAGGACGTATGGGACACGCGAGGAAAAGATGAGTGGATCACAGCGGATGAGCAGGGCTTCCGGGTGCAGGTATGTTGGGACGGACGGATAAATCGGTGCAGGTGACGTATGTAGGTATAACCACGGTGGGACGGCCGGGTGAAGGTATGTTGGGACGGACGGATAAATCGGTGCAGGTGACGTATGTAGGTATAACCACGGTGGGACGGCCGGGTGAAGGTATGTTGGGACGGACGGATAAATCGGTGCAGGTGACGTATGTATAACCACGGTGGGACGGCCGGGTGCAGGTATGTTGGGACGGACGGATAAATCGGTGCAGGTGACGTATGTATAACCACGGTGGGACGGCCGGGTGCAGGTATGTTGGGACGGACGGATAAATCGGTGCAGGTGACGTATGTAGGTATAACCACGGTGGGACGGCCGGGTGAAGGTATGTTGGGACGGACGGATAAATCGGTGCAGGTGACGTATGTATAACCACGGTGGGACGGCCGGGTGAAGGTATGTTGGGACGGACGGATAAATCGGTGCAGGTGACGTATGTATAACCACGGTGGGACGGCCGGGTGCAGGTATGTTGGGACGGACGGATAAATCGGTGCAGGTGGCGTATGTATAACCACGGTGGGACGGCCGGGTGAAGGTATGTTGGGACGGACGGATAAATTGGTGCAGGTGACGTATGTATAACCACGGTGGGACGGCCGGGTGCAGGTATGTTGGGACGGACGGATAAATCGGTGCAGGTGGCGTATGTATAACCACGGTGGGACGGCCGGGTGAAGGTATGTTGGGACGGACGGATAAATCGGTGCAGGTGACGTATGTATAACCACGGTGGGACGGCCGGGTGCAGGTATGTTGGGACGGACGGATAAATCGGTGCAGGTGGCGTATGTATAACCACGGTGGGACGGCCGGGTGCAGGTATGTTGGGACGGACGGATAAATTGGTGCAGGTGACGTATGTATAAGTGTAGGAGGGCTCCTTCTCCTGTGGCGCCGCCTATTGCTCGGGCGGCTATATGTTGGCAATGAATGAACTGCCGCCAATGAATGGACTGCCGCTCCGAGACCGACTGAGTCAGAGTCGGAAGTGGAACTCTGCCGCTGCGAGCGCCCGCGGCTACAGCTCACACGCCGTGGGCTATTTGCCATGCTCTGCGGCGACGGCTGTGGCAGTGATGGCGGCTGCTGATTGGCTGGCGCTGCGACGCCAGGGCAGCCGCCGATTGGGTTTTCTCCTGGAACCTTCTCGGACGAAAGGTCGTCTGAAGGTCATTGTCATTGACGGGGGGATTCGGTCTGGAGCGGGGGGCTACGCTTGGAATTGGAACTGGAACTGAACTTTGACTTTGGTTTCGAACTGGTCTTGCTTGCCAATACAATGTGACTAATGTTTTGCATAGAGTCTATCACGGCCATGTCTACATTTGGTGGCAGCGGTTAACGAGCTTCGCTCTTTCGTAACAAGTCTTAATTATGACTTGAAGAGTCGTACTTACCAAGAGTCAAGAACGAACTGAGGATGAAGACGTTCTCGACTGGTCCGCTCGGCGCTCGGCCTTGGGCCTGGCCTACTTCGCGAGTGCATCCGGTGAACTCGGAAGTGTGAGTTTTCGTGTCTGGTCCCGCCTCGGCCATGATTTTGTGCCTGACTCGAGACTGTCAGTGACTTGTGCCGCCCAGAACTATGGTGAAGCAGTGCAGTCTGGTGTCTCAGTGTGCAGCCTCTGCCGCTGTTTGTTGGAGCGGCTTGTCGGTGAGCTCCGCTGGCTCGACGAGAGGTGAGCGGCCGTTCCGTTAGCCATGCGCTGGCTCAACGAGTTGAACTGTTGAAGTGAGTGGCCAGCTGGCCCTCTTCAGTCTTCGGTGTTAGCGGGCAGTGGCTGGCTTGATCTGTTGCCGCCACCTGCTGTCGCAGACGCTGCAGATTCAAGATTTCAAGCTCTTCGTTCGTCGCCGCTGTCAGTCGTGGCGACCCGTGGCGACTGAAGTGACCGTTTGAAGTTCGGTCGTCGCCGCCGTCCATCGTAGCGGTCCTTGTGTTTGCGATGATCGCCTCCGAGTGCGTCCGCCGTCGCCGTCGCTCGTGGCGACCGCTGTCACATTCTTCTTCGTCGCCTTCAAGTTGCAGCCGCCGCTCCTCGGCCGCCGGCTTCGGCCCAGAGCTGCTGTGACGTCAGCAGTCACGTGACGCTGCTCGTCGCTCGGCCGGCTGTGCGTCAGCTGGCCGCCGAGGCCGCCGGTTCCTGCGGCTCCTGACGGCCTGGCGGGCCGATGGATGGGCCGACGGCGAGGATCTCCATCGACAGACGGCGACAATAAGATAAGTGGACCGATTGTTGGTGTTATGAGTGTATTGTGTAGTGTATGTATTTTGTTTGTGATGTGTAAATAGGTGTGTCATTTTGGCAAAATGAATCCCAGGGACGGGGAGCAGAGTGGGTCTGGGGACGTGCGCCGCGGGGCGATCGGTGGGTTTTCGTTTGAGGCGCCAAAGTTCGCCGGGGAGAATGGCTCAGCCTGTGACAGATTTTTGGCGGATCTGGACACTTTCTACACTTTTCACAATTTGGATGATGAGTTCAAGCTGCGCTTCCTGCCGCTGTGCTTGACCGGGTTCGCACGGGATGCTTTTGAGGCCCTCCCACGGGAGGAGAGGGACACGTTCAGCCGGGCTGCTAGTGCTCTCCGCCACTTGTTCATCAAACCGTGCGCTCTGGATGCTCATAGTCAGCTTCAGCAGTTAAAGTTTGACCCGTCGACCTCTCTTGACGCGTTTGTCATCCGACTGCGTGCGCTAGTGGCTGAAGCGTTCCCAGGGAGTGTGTGCGATCAGGTGCTCTTCCACTCTTTCCTCACGGCTCTGCCGAGAGAGTATAAGCAGCAGATAATTTCGACCGGTATCAAAACCTTCACAAAAGCTGTGGAGAAAGTGGGCAATATCATTCGTAGTGAGCGCGTCCCGGTTCAGGATCGGGCCCCGGTGCGCCAGGTTAGCCAAGCTAGTGGGAATGAGATGCTGGAAAAAGTACTTCAGCGGCTGGAGCAGCTGGAGCTTCAGGTCGCGCGGGCGGCTCAGCCCGCGGCCGCCGCTCGGGAGCGGGGACCGGCGCGAGCGGGGACGGCACGCGCACGGGACGGTCGGTCGAGCGCGGGCCGGCCGGACGGGGGCCGCCAGGGGCGCGGCCGGCGCGCATGTTTTGCCTGCGGCAGCGAGCAGCATCTGCGTGCGGCGTGTCCCCATCGGCGCGCACGGTGCTATACGTGCGGCCGAGACGGGCACATTTCCCGTGTCTGTGACCGGGGAAACGACGCCGGGGTCACGGTAAGTTGCAGCGCCAACCAGTGCCCCCAGCCCCAAAACCCGCCGCAGTGAGGCCGGAGAAGCCCAAGTGCGCTCCCGATGCTGCAGGCGTGGCGCTGAATGATGACATGACCTTTTCAGGGACCGTTGCAGGCGTGTCGTGTAAATTTTTGTTAGACACTGGGTCGTCTATTAACGTGATAAATAAGTCCCTGCTTGACGTTCTTCCTCGTGTGACCCTATTGAAAACAGCGACAAAAGCAAAGACAGCCTCACAGGAGGAGTTGCCGTTGATTGGTCTTGTAAAAGTGCCGGTAAAGATAGCAGACCAGAGTCACGTTGTCACATTCTATGTCACTGAGTCAATTGATGTCCCATGTCTCCTCGGTCTTGATTTTCTCCGTGTGGTGCCCTGTGTGATTGACCTGTCGGGCCGGCGTCTGTTGTTGACTGAGCAGAACCAGGTGCGCTCGATCTCAGCCGAGAAAACGTCTGTGGGACGAGCTGTGGTGGGCAGTGATTTCTCCCTTCCCCCGGCGGCTGAATGTTTCGTGAAGGGATACGCCCACAATTGTGATTATACCGGCCCTGTCCTTGTGGAACCGTGTCTGTCTCTCCCAGGTGTGGAAGTGGTAAGATGTATCGCGACTGTGACCGATTCAACCATTCCGCTCCTGGTTAGGAATGTGACCTCAGAAAACGTGACCATTCCCAAACACTGTCCCGTGGCTGATTTGGAGGTGAGCTTTGAGGAGCTGTCACCGGAATCCGAGTCCGAGCCAAATAAAACGGTGGACATTGAATCCAGTGTTGACTTTTCTGAGACTGACCTGACCGATTCACAGCGCAAAGAACTGTTTGCGGTGCTCAAAAAGCACAGTACAATGTTTGACGGTCACGTGGGTCACACTTCTCTCGTGACTCACCAGATTGATACGGGTGACCATCCTCCCATTCGTCAGGCTCCTCGGCGAATTCCTCCTCACTTGAAAGAGCAGGTGCGAGAGCAATTAGACCAGTTGGTTAAAGACGGCGTTCTGGAGGAGTCGGATGGTAGCTGGGCGTCACCAACTTGTCTCGTTAAGAAAAAATCGGGTGAAATTCGCATTTGTGCTGATATGCGGAAACTGAATGCATGCACCCGGTTACCCGCATTTCCCATCCCGCGCATTGATGATACTCTGGACGCGCTGGCTGGATCTTCTTTGTATTGTGTACTGGATATGAATGCGGCGTACCATCAGGTAACGATTGACCCAGCTGACCGGGATAAGGCCACAATCACTACACCTCTAGGCAACTATAGGTACAAGCGTATGTGTTTTGGATTGAGTTCAGCCCCTTTCACGTGCTGCCGATTGCTGAACATTGTGTTGGGTGACATGCCATCTGAATCTTGTCTTCATTACTTTGACGATATCATCTTGCATGGTAAGTCGTTCTCGCCTCTCGGAGGTTTTGAAAGCTCTGGACGATGCGCTTTTCCGGCTGCGCGCTGCCGGACTGACGCTCAATCTGGCGAAGTGTCAATTTTTCAGGAAGGAGGTGAAGTTCCTCGGACATGTGATCTCGGGTCATGGTATGGCGACGGACCCAGAAAAGGTGAGCAAGGTGACGGACTGGCCACAGCCGCGGACGGCCAAGGAGCTGTCCAGTTTCCTGGGACTGTGCTCGTATTTTCGGAAGTACGTGCAGAATTTTGCATCTATCGCGGCTCCGTTGTTTCGTCTCACGAACAAAGATGTCCCGTTCCAGTGGTCGACGGCAGCTGAGGAGGCCTTCGTAAGCTTGAAGAAAGCTCTGACGGAGGCCCCAGTGATCAGCTTTCCCAGGTTCGGTGACGGAGCTGGAAAGTTCTGTCTGGACTGTGACGCGAGCGACCTGGGAATCGGCGCTGTCCTTTTACAGGAGCAGGATGGTGTCGAACGAGTGATAGCCTACGGTAGTCATCAGTTGTCGAAGTCTCAGAAAAATTACAGTACTACGAAGAAGGAGCTTTTAGCGTGTGTCGTTTTTGTTCAGGAATTCTCTCATTACTTGAAGGGCCGAGAGTTTACTTTGCGCACTGATCACAGTAGTCTCCAGTGGCTTTACAACTTCAAAAATCCCTCGGGTATGCTGGCCCGGTGGCTGGAGATTCTCGGGAATTTCCAATTTCAGATCGTGTATCGTCCTGGTGCGCAGAACTCAGCAGCCGATGCCCTGAGCAGGCGGCCGCCGAAGGTTGAAGATGTGGGCTGTCAGACGGAGAGCTGCCAGCACATTTCTGCGTTCAATTGGCCCCTCAGTTTCATTCAGAGTGAGCAGGGTAAGGATGAGGTGCTGGCCGAGCTGGCACGGTTACTTGCGACCGGCTCGTGCCCCTCTCGCCACAGCGTCTCGAGCGCTGTGAGGCCGTGGCTGAGACACTGGTCCCGGCTACGCCTCCTCGACGGCGTGATTTTCAAAGTGTACCGCAGCCGTCCGCAGGCCCCTGAGGCGCTGCAGGTGGTAATTCCGTCTGAGCTTGTGGCAGGTGTGCTCACTTCTCTGCATGCAGGCCCGTGTGGAGGACACTTCGGTCACGAGAAGTTGTTTAAGCAGGCTCAGAGACGATTCTTTTGGCTGGGGATGTGTTCAGATGTGGAGAAGTTCTGTCAGCAGTGCGACCGCTGTGCCGGCCGCAGCTCCCCCAACCCGCCACCCCGAGCGTCTATGGGCGAGTTGTACGCAACTGAGCCCTGGGAGGTGGTGTCCATTGACTTTTTGACCGATCTTCCCACTACAGCGCGCGGCAACAGACACTTGCTGGTGGTCTGTGATCACTTCACCCGCTGGGTGGAGGTGTTCCCGCTTCCTGACATGCTGGCTGTGACGGTCGCGGAGACTCTGGCGTCACAAGTGTTTTCCCGCTTTGGGTGTCCCAAGCGTCTTCACTCTGACTGTGCCGCTAATTTCAGAAGCCAGGTGATGTCGGAGCTGTGCCGAATCATGGGCATACAGAGAACGAGCACCACTGCTTTCCATCCACAGGGAAACAGCCGCTGCGAGCGGGTCAATCGGACCATCCTAGGGATGCTGGCGAAGTACCTGACGGATAATCACAGCGAGTGGGACCGCCACCTGCCGCTGCTGATGCTCGGTTACCGTGCCCAGATTCACAGGTCGTTGGGGTACAGTCCCTTCTTTTTGATGTTCGGCCGGGAGCCGAACCTGCCCATTGACGCTGAGATAGACTCCCCTACCACGGCCCGTGCTCGGTCCGCCGCGGAGTATGTAGACGAGCTGTGTAGCGGTCTCCGTAGCGCGTACCGAGAGGCCCTCAGCGTGTCAGATAGGAGACATACTCAGAACAAGCGTTTGTATGAGCGGAAAATGAATGAGTTTCATTACAGTGTGGGTGATCGGGCCATGCTGTTTCGTGGTGTTGCCAAGCGTGGCGAATATCACAAGTTTATGAGGCCCTGGAAACCCGTGGTAATTGTCGCCAAGCGCGGGGATCTTAACTATCGTGTCAGACTGGAGGACGGGAAAATGTTGTGTGTGCACCACAATAGGTTAAAGCCATGTACCGTGCCCTCTGGTAACACGACGGAGTCAGATCCAGCCGCCAGTGACGCGGCAGACCCGGTAAGTGGCCGCTCAGACTCTGCTGAGCAGGCCGGTCAGTCGGCGAGTGCGACACGGGCTGAGACCGCTGGGTCACCACCTGTCGCGGGGACGAGTCTCTGTGCTGTCCCAGGGAGCGCAACTGAAGTGCCGATGCGTTCTGCAGCTGAGCCTCGAGCTGAGGCTGCCGTTTCACAGGGTGCAGAGCAGTCGGTTGGTCTCCGTGTGACCTTCCGGCCGATACCGCTGCCTCGCACTGCGGTACCCCCGGTGGCTCCGAGACGCTCTACGCGTGAGCGTCGGCCCCCTGACCGATATGTAGCCGTAATGTAAGACACCTGATCGCAACACTGCCCAGCCGCAGCTGCCTTTAGCGCGCTTTATCTTGTGCTTTGACTGGCCAGCAGAGCCTAGATGGACGCGATCTGAACGCGTCGAGCGACTAGCGCGTGGCGTAAGTGGCGGAACGTACGGCAGTGGGTCTCATCTTATCCTTACCGGCTGATGTGTGTCCTGTCTCGTGCCCCGATGACCCGAGCTGACCTTTCATGTCGTTTGTATATATCGCGTTGTTGGCGTCACTCGTTGTGACGCATTTTTATTCTGGTTCCCAGGGGACGCGCGCTGGAGCCGGCGCGCCTCATGCGGCTGGCGCCTCTTTGTAAGCGGGGAGGAGTGTAGGAGGGCTCCTTCTCCTGTGGCGCCGCCTATTGCTCGGGCGGCTATATGTTGGCAATGAATGAACTGCCGCCAATGAATGGACTGCCGCTCCGAGACCGACTGAGTCAGAGTCGGAAGTGGAACTCTGCCGCTGCGAGCGCCCGCGGCTACAGCTCACACGCCGTGGGCTATTTGCCATGCTCTGCGGCGACGGCTGTGGCAGTGATGGCGGCTGCTGATTGGCTGGCGCTGCGACGCCAGGGCAGCCGCCGATTGGGTTTTCTCCTGGAACCTTCTCGGACGAAAGGTCGTCTGAAGGTCATTGTCATTGACGGGGGGATTCGGTCTGGAGCGGGGGGCTACGCTTGGAATTGGAACTGGAACTGAACTTTGACTTTGGTTTCGAACTGGTCTTGCTTGCCAATACAATGTGACTAATGGCCCTTTCACACGTAGCAACTTTTCCGGTCGCCGGCGACGGCAACTGTCGCCGGCGATCGCCAGCGACCGGGGTCAGTCGCCGGCGATCGCCAGCGACCGGGGTCAGTCGCCGGCAACTCCGCAGTTGTCGATATCAGCTGACCAGTCGCCGGGGTGTGACGTAGCAGTCGTGTCAGCCAATCATTGAAGAGTTGTCGGCGTTGCCGAGAAAGTTCAATTTTTCCAACATTTTGAAGTCGCCGGCGACTGTACTAGCCAGCCGCCGCTCAGCTGTCACGTGACCCGCTTGACCTTGAGTTGGCACCAGATATTGCGCTGCTGATACATGCAGCGGCGCAGCTTATTTTACTGCATTATTCAAGGTACTAAATATTTGGACATGTTTTGCAGGATGATAACTACCGTCTAGGTAATATTGGAATAATATTTATTAGATCTACGAGTATTATTGAAACAATACATAATATCAATGAAAATACAATCAAACTGCGATTCTTCTACATTGGAATTCAATGCACTCAAGCATAAAACTGAAAAGTGATGTGTACTTGCAGTTCCTCCATTTTTCCTAACGCATCAGCCAAGACTACGAGTGCTGCAGATTTTGCTCACCTGTCTTGTTTATTCAACTACAACCCTGTTCTCAATAAATGAATAACTTCGCTGTAACGACATTAGCATTGAAGGAATGGTTGGTGGTAAGCATGGGACAATCACAGTGATTTGTGGTCACACATTTGAACCGTGCTTTGTATATGAAAAACAGAAAAAAGGCATTCTAGAAATGTAGCAGAAATTCAAATGCCAGAAACGGACCTGAGGAACGGCGAAGCCCACCACCCACATAAAACACAGGCTTTCATTATGTCAAAAACAGATGCTGTATTATCTAAAGCGCTGGATTGGGGAACACAAGTGTACCCCCCCCCCCTTATAACAAAATGCATTTTTCCACACAGTGGATATCACTAAACATGGCGAGGTGACAGTATATGACACCATACATAAAAATGCAGCACGCGCGGACACGGGGCAAAGACGGTGGCACAATATGCCGATACCCAAGAAGACACAAGCCTAGGTCAAAGGTGACAATACTGTGACAGAAATCTTAAAATCAGCCTGGACACAGCTCACTCTTCATGACCGTTTTTATCGAAAATAGACCAACAAAACACCAAGGCTCCTTCGTCCAAAACTCGACATGCCGCTCCAAAGGCCTTGCAAAACAGCGCACACCAACAACGCATAATAGCCAGCAACGCACACGACAGGATTTTCGAGGCCCGAGTCGTCAGCCGCCGCCGCCGCCGCCACCTCCCGGCAGCTGATTGCTGAGTGCCTTGCTCCGGCTTGCCGCACCGCCCACCGCCGCCGATCGTGGCGACCTCTTTACTCTGGCAGAATCGACCCTACCGAGCGGCGACACCATTCAGAAGCAAAATGACAAATGAATTCACTGCACTTATGTCAGAAAATCGAATGCACATGCCATGGTCACATGCGGTGCCGTCCACGGGGCCGGCAGAAGCTGCACACTGTCACCGAACACCACCTGCACCTTGGACGCAGTATGTGAGGGCTTGGCGGACGCGCGCCGCCTCGCGTGCGGTATTGGCATCAAGGCCCGGACACGAGGGAGCACACTCGGCGCAATCAGAGCACACCGTCCGGGGCCGTCAGTGTCGATCTCCTGACCTCACAGAAAGTTGTGCAGCACACAGGTGAACGCCGTCAGTGTGGTGACTGGTGCGCAGCACACCGTCCCACGGAAGATCGTCTGTGGGCCGTGGTGCAGATGCTGTCTCTAGGCAGAGTCAACAGTGCAGTGGCAGAAGTTGAACATTCAGCTGCTAGACTCCTTTTCGGGTCAGCAATGCCGTCGAGTTGGCCATCAGGTGGTGTTGCAGAATCATCAGGTACTCTTGATCAGGTACATCAGGTACAGAACCTCTTGACTCATCAGGTAACGCTGTGACTTGTCTGCCAGGCACAGAGGGCGGACATGTCAGAACATACTTCAAATACATTTTTAAAAATCATTTTTTAACCAAAAGCTCTGCAAATTAGGAAGCCTGGAATAGGCTATTGCTTAGCATCATAAAAACTACCCAAATACCCAAATCAGGTTAGGCTTGGTTTACCCAAATACCCAAATCAGGTTAGGTTTGGTTTTTACACTTCAGGCTAAAATGAGAACTATCTTAGCATCATTATCCTTGATGTAGCATTGTTGATGCTTTTTGTCTTGTACAATTGGCAATCAGTATTCAGTGACACAGAATTGGAATTTGTGGTTCAGAAACCTAGCATTATTTGAAATAATAGCATTTTAGCAGTGCTCATTCTTTTTGAAAGCAAGTGTATTTTTTAATATAATTTTCTAGGTAATTCATTTCCTACTGAATATGGTTATGAGACCATTGTTACTAATTTTGGTATTATTAAGGCAGCTGTAGCATGAGTGGGCATATGCTGTAGAGACTGGAGTGATTAAAGTCACTAGAGGCTTGAGGGTTTTTTTAGACATTATGCAGCAGCCTGGGGAGATATGCAGAGGCAAGTCTAGGCACCACCAGAAGGGGGACAAGCAGTCAGCACAACACACAGCGGGCACAAGGGGAGAAGATTGTAAAAACTATTGCCTGGATCCACCTCTGTGGACATCCTCAGGCATGCCTCTGTGGACATCTCCAGGCTGCTGCATGTAAAAAAGTATCAAGCCTCTAGTGACTTTTTCCACACTGCAGCAAATGCCCGCTTATTCTTGGTCTGCTCTACCTTCCTCCAATTATGAGTTTTGTGTGAAAACGACATTTTTACATTGGTGGAGCTTGTGTGCGCATGGTACACATAAGCCATGACGGCAGCATTGCTGCAATGAATAGGAAACAGCTCCAGGCCCAAAATACATACCACCTAATACCTTGCCAAAATACATGACATACCTACCACCTACTGTTGCATAATGCAATTATTTATGTACTAATAAGCCATGGATTATCATTTGCCATGTGAGCACGCACACACATGTGAACCCAATGCGGATTAAGTTTGGCCTGGGTTGTTTATCCATGGTACCAAGGAAAACCCCAGCAGAAACAATAACAAAATTGCAAAGCTACCTGTTTGATTTTGATCATGCTAATTAATGAGCAGCAATATAATATTTTGTTGCTATCAAATATTTCCTTGTGGCGCACGAATACGTAGGCAAATAGCTGACTGATGGGTAGGCACTTTGTCCTCAAGCCGGGCACTGATACTGAATGTAAACCATGTTCTTGTGACACAACAAGCAAGTTTTCATTACCTTATGAAACTAGTGTCAATTTCAATGTCATTAAAATATTCAATTTTGATGAAAAAAATACATATTTATCACAAATAAAAATCATGGGTGATCATGGGCAAGTGCGCCACAAATGACATAAACCCTCCAATATTGTCGAATCAAGCTTAAATTCAAGTCACAACAGCTTCACGACAGGCAAACTACAAGATAATAATCCCTATGCTACTGTGCAACAAATTTAAGGTAGCCACACCAACCAAAAATGCATCACAAATCACCTAAACCACTCACCAAGGACAAAACTGTCATGGCGGCGTCCGCTGCTCGAGAAGAGTCGCCGGCGACTGGCCCAAGGCTATATAAACCAGGTAGAACGCTCCCGACGAAAAAGTGGTGACAAGCGATAATTAGTAGCCGCGACCCTCTTTTGTTCAAAACTATATCCGCAAGCAGCATTTACAGGCTAGCGGAAATCGACCAATCGGCGTTCGGCAATACTCAACGCTGATTGGCCCGATGCTCGTGACGAAATTGCGGGGGACTGCAGCTATTCCCCTATGGCGTTTAATAGACTTACGGCTTTTGAAGGGGATTTGTACCAGTTTTTGTTGGGTTTGAGGCCATTTTTGAGCTTGGATATTCTTTCTGTGACTTTTGACTGTGTAATAACGACATTTAATCATAACATTTCTATATACTACCGGTGTCACATCGACCAAAAAGACCGTAAGTACATGGGATAGACGGACCACTGCTGATGGGGCCACACATGCCGGCGTGTGGTCATCGGAGGCCCATGAGGGCTCGACATAGGCCCTTCATGGGTCGGTATAGGCCCGGTGGGTCCAGTGCAAGCCTATCAGGGGCCGGTGCTGACCCAACAGGGCCCAGTGACATATAATGTAAGGCCGTCTAGGGACGTTGAGGGCTCATGGGGGCCATATAGGACCAATAGGGACCACATAAGCCAATCAGGGGCCATTTAGGCCAATAAAGGCACTTCAAGGGACTTGAAAAGGTCATTCAAGAGCTGTGGTGGGCCCATGAGAGGACGGCACTGGTCCAGCAGGTGCAGTCAGGGGATGTTGTACGGGTTTCTCAGTGGCCCATTTGGGCATATCAGTGACCAATTTAGACCCAGCAGTGGGCTTTGTAGACCTATCAGGGGCTGGTGATGGTTCATCAGGGGCCAGCGTTAGTCCATCGGGGCACGGCATATGCCCATCAGAGGTAATTGCGAGCCCACGCTGAACAATGCTGGCCCTTCAACTACATGGATCTACATTGACCCATGGGCCATGATGTGTCATGTATGCCCCTATGACAGGCCTACTCAGACCCCTGATGGACGTTCCCGGCCTCTGATGACCCTATGCTGAATGCTGATGGGGCTCTAAGAGTCTCCAATAACCCTTCGTCACCCCATTATTACCATACGCTGGCATTAGGGACCCCACATCAGCCGCAGGGCAGTCCGTACCATGACAGCATGTCTTTTCGGCCGATATTTCATCGGTAATATTTATCAAAATCATGATTTTATGGTGCCATTATATAGGTAACAGTCATAAGAAATATATTTCAACTCGAAAACAGCTCGAAACAGCATATAATTTTAGAGAAACCCCTCCGAAATCCAAAAGCCTATTCGGGTCCATAGAGAATAACTGCGGTCCCCCGCAATTTCGTCACGAGCGTCGGACCAATCAGCGTCGAGTACCGCCGAGCGCTGATTGGTGAATTTTCCGCTAGCGTGTAAGTACTGCTCACGGAACAAGAGTTCGTCGACAATCCTCCACAAACGTCTGTCACCATTTTTCATAATGCTTAACAGCCGGAGCGTACCCCCCTGGACTGGCCTGTGACGCGGATCTGACGTCACCAGTTGCTGGCGATTGCCCGGCCGTGGCCCGGCGATCGCCACCGACTTGCTTACGTCATACCTACGTCACACACGATCGTTGGCTGGCGGTCGCTGGCGGTCGCCGGCGACTGCTGCTGTCGCCGGCGACTGAAAAGTTGCTACGTGTGAAAGGGCCATAATGTTTTGCATAGAGTCTATCACGGCCATGTCTACATAACCACGGTGGGACGGCCGGGTGAAGGTATGTTGGGACGGACGGATAAATCGGTGCAGGTGACGTATGTATAACCACGGTGGGACGGCCGGGTGAAGGTATGTTGGGACGGACGGATAAATTGGTGCAGGTGACGTATGTATAACCACGGTGGGACGGTCGGGGCAGGCCACTGAGTCGGACGGGCGCGGCCACAATCGGCTGTGTGCGGGTCACTGTAGAATGGTCTGTAGGTCACAACGCCGTGAAGTCAGGGTCAGACGGGATATGAGCTATAGTTGGACGGGCTGCAGGTCCCATGCGGCGGACGGACGGGATACAGTTCAGCGCACTAGTTGCACCCCGCCCGCTGTGCCGCTGCAGAAGTGCAGCCGGTCTCTCAGCCGGCTGACGCTGGTCGGCCACTGTTTCCGGCGCCCACCCGCGGCCAATCGGTTAGTGTCGGAGCTCCATTGTCGGCCGGGGGAACAGTGTAGCCGCCTCACCGCACAATACACCCCGGCCGGAGCCGGCGGGTCAGCGGGGTCAGCGGGGTCACGGCGCCGCCGGTCACCGGAACAGCCAGCCCTTCCCCGGCCGCCGAGGGAGCCGCCGAGGACCTTCGGGAGCCGGCCGCGAGACTCTGATCCGTCCCCGGCGCACGCGCTTTGAAGTGGCCATGGCCGGGTGCGGGCGGCTGTTTTCCGTCCGGTCGTCGTGTTATGATAGCTGGACGGTCGGCTGTGATAGCGGCATTAGTCGCGCCCGCTCGGGAGCCCTCAGCGGCGCCGCGCGCCACAATGGGGACAAATCAGTCACGCTGCCGGCCGGCCGGTGCGGCGCCGCGGCGGGTCGGCCGGCGGGGGGGAGGGTGCGAGCCGGCGGGGGGCGGCGGCGGCGCGGGCAGTGTCGGCCAACACGGGCCGGCCGGGTGACAGCGGCTGTCGGCCGCCGCCGCCGCCGGCGCCCGCTCCGATTAGCCGGTGATGGAGCGGCTGGGTGGCGGCGCGGCGGCCTTCTGATGTGCCGGGTGGCCGCCGCCCCCTGCCGCTCGGTCGACAGCGGCGCGCGGGGGGCGGTATGGCCGCCCGCGCCGCCACTGTGGTGTCCTGTCCTGGGAACAAGCCCGACATGCCCGGAATGTTACCGCCACCGCTGAACTGACATGGGCAGACGCAAATGGTGGAGGGCCCTACCAGGATCGGGCGCAAAATAACTTATGCGCGTGGGAAATTCCCAAGTCAAATAACTTCGACCAAACTCCCACATTTTTGGGTTTTGGTTATTGTATGCAGATACAAAAATGACACATTGAGGAGTCAAAATCATGACGCTGTTCACAAACTTTCATGAAGCGTTCTACACTCAATGCGCTGGCTTTGTTTTCTTGTTACAAGACATGAAAGACGGCAGCAGAGCTACATGCCATTGTACTTTAACGGTGCATGTTCTTTCCTTTCGCAAAAAGTGAACTGCAAAGAAGGGATCAAGGTCAAGGGTATCTATCCAGCTGGCATAGGTATACTGAGACATTGTGGTCCCCAAAACTTTTGATGACCGAATAAAACAAGCCTACTTGATTAAGAATTGTGACATATAAGTGTATATACCGGGTGGCCCAGAAAAAACGTTCCGAACTTTGGAGGCCTATATATCAAATTCGAGTGCAAATAACGAGACAAAATTTTCAGCAAGTTTGCGTCATTTCTTTGCGCATTGGTATGCTAAATCATAACACTATACCATCATTTTCAAGCTGGCAATCTTGAGTTGAATTAAGCAAGACGTTTTTGCTTTTTTTGTCGATGTCAAACGATAGTGATGTTTGGGTTAGACGCCCCATGTTATAAAAAAGAATAGAAAAATAGAGCATGTGAATGAAACCAACACGTATGTTCTTATTTTAAATATTTGTGTCTCACTTATGTGCCAAATATTCAAATACTGAGCCAAAATGGTGTTCATGGATGCCATTCGTTTTAACACCAAATCATGATTCGTGGCACGGTGCATGGATTACTGCTGATTACCCTCCTTTCAGTAGATCAAACAGTAAATCGACCGGATAAGGAAAACAAACTAAAATAGACTAGTTCCTGTGCCAGAAGACCACATAACATTTTATGAAAAACAACATTGCCAGCAGATTACAAAAAAGAAAACTGGTTGAAAAGCTACCTTTTCCCAGGAATGTCAGCCAGGAAAGCATTTGAGCCACAAGATGGTTAGAAAACTGGAAACTTATTCCGATGCCACTGGCACAGAGCCATCGTGGTTGCCTGATGGAATGTGTCATCCTGAGACCCGAACCATCAATGAGACTAGCTGCCAGTAGCAGCCATGGCTCTAGGCCGTGGTGCCGAGGGGTGAAAGTGACCTGTTCACTCACATTTTTGAGTAACATCGGAGCAAAAAAGTAATTTTTACATGGCATGCTTGAAACACGAACCGTTTAAAAAGTAATTTACCGAACACCATGAAAATCACACCATTTACTGAAAATGTGTGCCGCATTAACTATTCGAAGTTTCAATGTTGTATCTTTATCACTTTCTGAGAAATATTGATTTAAAGTTGGGAACGTTTTTTCTGGGCCACCCGGTATGGCCTAAACTTTTGAATTCATCTTAAAATGGGAAACGCAAAAAATACCCAACGTTTCGAATTATATAAGTGTCACCTCTAACACCCATGACTAAGCAATAAATGCGAAACGTTGGGTATTTTTTGCGTTTTCTCCTTTAAAATGAATTCAAAAGTTTAGGCCATACATGCACTTACATACATGTCACATCTGTCATTTGATAGAATTAATTACAATTAATCGATTTAGAATTAATGTAGCAAGACTCAAGTACAACATGAATCAATACAGACACAGCGTTCATGACCATAAATGCCGTCAACGCATATGCAACAAGTATGGTTTCCCCACAAGCAGTGTACCTAAATGACCGCTTTCAATGCAGTAGGTACTTACAATCGTATGATTATTCACCCCTAACCAGAAAGACGCCTTATGGACAGTGGGCGATAAGCAAAAGAGCAAGACGGTGCAAGCGTTGACTCTGCACGATTGAAATACGTTGTGAAACCTCCAACTGACTTGCGCGAGCCTTTTAACCAATCCGCAAGGGCATACCAGCTTTGAGCGCAGCATATTAGGCCTATGCATTAAAAGTAGCTGAATTCATGACTTCAGGGATGGAGCTATCTGATGCAGAAGACCGGCTGTCGATCAGTCGAGCGGTTGCCGAGATATAAGACTGAAAAGTGTCACGGGGCCGAGCCGGTCGGGTCGCTCATATTTTCCCCCCTTAAACCACGCATTGTGAATTTAGTGCTAATTTTTGTATGGAACAACCATTCTTAATTGTTGATGAGGATTGGTTTGGGGTAGGTACGGTATATCTAATGGGATTGGGAACCATTTCCGTCAAATCACCTTTGTCAAAATCGCGACTCCATGGGATTTTCCATCGGGTGGAGGTGCCCTTGAGAAAGAACAGCTCAGCTCGGCACCCCCTCCCCCTCCCCCTCAGCGCTGTGTCCTCCGCGCCGCGCCGGCCCGCGCTCCCGATACATTCCACCGTCCAGGGGCGGCTGGCTGGCCGGCGCGGCGGGGCGGGGCGGGGCCAGCCCGCCGTCGGCCGCACCAATCGGCGCCGCCGGCGACCCGGCGGCCGCCATCTTGGATGGGGTGCTGCCGGCCGGCCCCGCTGAGCCGTGGGGACGTGAGGGAACGGGCGGCGCGGCTGGACCAGGGAGCGGACGGTCCGGGCTGCTCAGCAGCGTCCCTAACGGCACGGCTACCGCGCTCTACAGTGTACAGTGTGTCTAAAAAGAATGTACCGTCGCCACTACGTGGCGCTGGTGTCGCGAGCCGGTAGTTGGCTGAATCCGCACCAGACCACACATTCCCAGGCGCTAGGTGACAGCTGCGCAGCGGTCGGTAGTAGCGTAAGCCCGAACCTTCGTGACACGACCCCGTGGGGGGGGGGGAGGGAGGGGAGCGGGCGGGGCAGCGCGTGTAGGGAGGGGTGCTCCAGCAAGCTGGCAGTTGTCGCGGCCAAAGGTCAAGGGGTCACACACCAAGCGAACGGACGCTGATGTGGGTTCGTGGGGATCATGAACTTGTGTGTGGTAGGTGTGTCTTGCGATGCACGGGTGATACGCCAGGTCTAAGCCAAAGGATTCAGGGGAGAGCTGAAGAAAACACCTGGTCAACTAGCGCGAATAATAGTGCTGAAAAATGGAAAGTATGGGTCAATGCAAGCCTTCGTGACTATAAACAACTTTCTGAGGACGCAAAGGCCAGCATTGAATAACGATATCCGGATCGAAATTAGCAATGATTTATTTAAATGCCGAACTAATAGCGCTACAAAACCCTCCTAGTAAATTGTCAAGTCGGATTATACCCACTTGAATTAAACTATCCTAAATAAAATTGTTAATTAACTTTCTAACACTGACGTTCTTTATCATGCGGTAAGTATGGGGTTAACCAAGATTCAGCATCTTCCGCGTTCAAACAATCACCTGTAAGGCTAGAACATTAATGGCCAGGTAAAGACATGGTCGGGATTTGATTAACCGGATTATAAGTCGATTTTTTAGTCGGGATTTGATAAGTCAGATTTTTTTTACGCCAACCGCATTTTTAAGTCAAGTCAGGTCACTGATCTATGACGTCATCAATGAGCAGTCCTAAAATGAACTGTGTGAAACTGTCCTAAACTGTCCTCAACATTTTAGGACTGTGTGCACACTCCTAAAATGTTCAACTTCGCTACACCCTCAGTGCAGAGCTTTCATAGGGAGATGAAACTTACAGGATCTTATAGTATGATCGAGAGTCTCACAACTTGTATAAATGTATATCTCGGATTTTCTGAAGGGTCGCCTGAGATCAGGTCAGTCTCTCACCATTAAAAGTCAGGGGAATATGGAAATTGCTAGTTTGGTCCGGAAATGATATACAACTATCTCAAATTCTCAAGCACACGGAATCGCGATTTCATGCGCTCTTGCAAGGTCTGATGCTTTAATTTTGCTTTGTTGATCTTGCGTGACGTCATTTATCACGTAACCAAGGGTATCAGTTTTTCGTCAATAACTCCCGATCAACTAAAGCTACCGAGTCGATAAAGCCACTAATGGATATGAAAAGACCTGCCGAATCGATTGATATGCAACATGACCTCCTTTGACCAGGTTCGTGACCTGACGGGCTGTGACCTGACCTTGACCCGAGGTTAACACCTTAACCCACGAGCCGCTGGGGGGTATAAAGTTGCCCCCCCCCCCTTTACGTTTTGTGAAATATCTCCGAAACCTGATGAGCTACGAACGTGAAACTTGGCATAGCTTCAAATGAATACCTAGGCAATGTTTGAGAAAAGTTTGGTGGTTGTAGCACCTAAGATGACGTCACAGTGACGCCATGAAGTTTTGCCGTTTTCCGATATGGACCGTTTCTGACGACGCTGAGCATGAAACTCAACTGTAAATGAACTAGACAGCACCTGCTGTCATCCTAAAACATCTAACTACACTTCCATCTAGCTTCTGACCAATAATCGGTCCTTTATATTCGGTCCCATATATCTGATGTATCGTGAGGAATATGAGAGTCGCAAATCTATAATTTCACATATGACGTCACTGTGACGCCATTTCAAATGGCATCAACACCAAATTTGGACACAACCTCAGCTAGGTATTCAGGAAGATGTGTGCAAAGTTTCGCTTCTCTATCTCTTCGCGTTGCGACGATATCGTCGCAGAAGTAAAGGGTGGGCAACTATATGCCCCCTCCCCCCAGCGGCCGGCGGGTGGCGCGGAGGCCCAGCGGCCGCCGGGTTAACTCTCGACCATATTGGTGTTTTTCCAGCCGCAAACGTATAAGGGGGGGGGGGGGGTCCGTTGGACCCTCCCTTGCCGTTTCGCCCCTGATCGAGCTAGAGCTTCGCGGAAAAAACGAGCGTGTTGGCCGTGACGAGAGGAAGTCGATGATACCCAATTTTAAGGTCCTAGGTCATCGGTTGACTTTCCAGGTCAGGTCAATGACCCAAAAGTCGGGAAAATCGGGCCTGTTAGAAAGTCGTAAAGCGTGGCTGCTATGGGGTTTTCGGGGTGCTGATCACGAATATCATGTTAGTTTTGATCACAGATGATGTCTTTATGCATTTAGGCCAGGTCGGGTCAGGTCAGGTCAGGTCAACCAGTAAGGGTATTCGTAGTAGGTGGCAACCGCCTCTGACAGCTTCGCAACATGTTACGAGGGCACCAAAACTACTTCGTAAATCATATGGCTGCTAAATTCGAATTCAGCTCCTAAAACTGGCCTAGAAACATGTAAAACTCGAAAAAGTGAACCGAGGTCATCAAAGGTCAATGACCTGACCTGACTTTCCGGTGACCTTGACACCCACCCTAATGCATGGAAGCAACATCATATCCCATGTTTGAACGCTTAAAACCACGAAAAGACTGCAAACGCGCCGCTAATGCGAGCCGACATACGCCGAATCGCGATTCCGGCCAAACATGGTCTCGAAAAGTAGGTCGCAGGTCAAAGGTCATTAAGGTCAGGGTCATGACAATTTCAGGGTGGGTGTAAAATTGATTAACGCGAGGGTAACGAAAGTTTTGTCGCGATCGGCCGCTTTTTACGCGAGTTATTCGCGAAAAACCGAGGGAGGGGGGTCCGTTCGACCCCCCCCCCCCCCCCTCTATACGGGCGAGGGTTAAGTTGATCTCACCCGAAGAAAAAGTATACCATTCGACACGCCTGAGCAAACACGATGCTGCTAAAATCGCGGATCTGCGATCATTTTTAGCGAAGTTATTTACCAAAAACCGAACCTGTGCCTTGGGCCACTTGACCTGACCTCCGAAGTCATCGGCTGACCCTGGTCCTTAAATCGGAGACCGATCGCTGCATTTTGTAACGACGCACACGATCGTTTCTTTCGTGAGGCTCTAGCTCAATTAGGGGCGAATCGGTGAAGGGGGTTGTTTCCTCACTTCCAACCCCCAACGTCCCTCGGTATTCAGAAAACCTGAATGTCCGGTGAGGGTTAAAACGTTTCTCCTGAACGAGGAAGAAATGTAAAAGTCAAAGCTCTATAGACGTCCTGTAAAAGTGGCCATAATGATAAATTCGTTAGAAATAAGATGCTTTTTAAACGACTTCCTCATATAAAATCGGGTGCTGGGACCAATCTTATAAACGCTTTAGAATGGACAGGGCGTCACTGGCTAAAGTTTGGGTGCAGAAAACGGCTATTACCTAAATGCAAAATGGTTTTCATGCATTTCAGTCAATTGTATATTGTCGGTCCCAGTGGCCGAGCTAAAAAAAAAATCGGTAGGTAGTGTTTTGCATCTTTTACGCCCTAAGAAACTACACCATCTATCGAAGTGGGCGGGCTTATTTGAATGGGAGGGCGCATTATGCACGAATCGAGTGCTTTCGTTTATTTTGGACTGTATTTTACCACATCCACTGCTGGTATCACTATTGATATTATCTAATGCCGTGAATACGACAGCATTCCATTTATAAGATTGGGCCAATGGAGTCGCGCCCCGCGAGCTCGGTTTTCCGCTGGGCCGCTACAGGCCAGGGAGTCGGTCTTCGCCTGAGGGCAGGACAAAGGTCAGCGAGGGAGCGCGGGGTCAGCCAGGTATCGCCAAGTGCCGAGCGGATGCCCCTCCCTCCCCTCTCTTCCCCTCTTCTCCCCTCCCCACCTCGGTATAGATGGGGAGGGACCGAACTGCCAATGACATGCGAGCGGTCAAGGCCGCTCGCGCGGCAGCGACCCTGGCGGCCGGATGCCGCAACTGGGATTCAGCCAAGTTACCGATTCGCCTCCTGTGGGAGAGCCAAACCAGGGGACATACTTTTTAGATATACTGTACACCTATATGTAGCATGTATGGGCACTGCGTGGTGGGTCAGCTTGTCAAACTGTGCCAGGCTAGATTATTCCTTAATGTGGATATAAGGTGACCGATTTTAATTGGAGCCGGAGTGACAGTGCATGGTGTCTTTTCCTTCTGGCCAGCCTTTCTCCTCTCCTTCAGTGGTCTGTATCTGATGCAGCATCACTTCATCTATCATCCGTATGGAAAACGGAACTTGATAATTAAAGACATTGGAATTGTCAATGCTCTCTTTTTGTCGGGCTCGTTCTGTTCAATTTGCTGATAAAATTTCAGGGCCGTGAGAAAAGCGATACCTAAGCGGTGCCATCGGTGTGACGGCCGATTGATGCGCCTCCGTGACTGTGCCCATCTCACGGGAGAGGCATTGGTTGGAAAGTCGGTCAGATTCGCCTGTGGTTTCCCTGCGCGAACGCGGAGGGATGGGCTCCTATATAGCCCCTTTCACCAGTGACGTTGTGGGCTGGCCGTTAGTCCTAGGCAATAGGGCTAGCCAAGGCTAGGAATCGGTTATTCCTGAGGGTTAGAAAAGACGGGAACATTAGCTTATTGCTCATTACCATTCATACAGTGGCGGATCCAGGGGGGACAAAATGGGCATTTGCCCCCCCCCCCCAAACGGCATAACTGTAACATTACGCCTATGGACGGCATGGAAAGAATCGATAAATTGTTATGGTTTGCCCCCCCCCCCCAAAAAAAACTGAGCTGGATCCGCCTCTGCATTCATATTTGTTTTCCCACTATAGATTTAGGTACTCACAACATAGCCGGTGAGATTGTTCATTGAAATGCGAAGTCCATTAAAATTAGTAGTTAATCAATTGTAGGTATGGCTGTGCAGCCTGTTCCAATTATGTGCCCACGCAGCAGCGTCATTAGATACCGGAGCGGAGCACCCCCCCCCCCCCCTGAGGGCCCGGAAATGCCCATTAGCCCGGGGCGCCCGGGGCAGACGTGCTTTACAAGTGCGCCGCGCCGCCGTCTGATCCTCCGCCGGCCGCCGCTCAGAGCTTCAAATGGACAGGCGGCGGCGGCGGCGCCTTTCTGCGTCCGTCAGCAGATGATGACGCGAGTGAACAGACCGCCGCTGAGGTGCCCGGGTCGTGACCCCGCATTAACGAGCCGCCGGCGGCACTGGCCCGCGAGCCGAGTGACGACAGTGCAATGGACGGCTAGATGGACAGACGGACGGATAGACGGACGGCTAGATGGACAGACTGACGGCTCGATGGACGGATGGATGGACGGACGGACGGACGGACGGACAGACGGACGGACAGACAGACGGACAGACGGACAGACGGACAGATGGACAGGCGGACAGACGGACAGACGGACAGACGGACAGACGGATTGACGGGCGGACGGACAGACGGACAGACGGACAGACGGACAGACGGACAGACGGACAGACAGGCGGACAGACAGACGGACAGATGGACAGACGGACAGACAGACGGACAGACGGACAGACGGACAGACAGACGGACAGACGGACAGACGGACAGACGGACAGACGGATAGACGGACGGACGGACGGACGGACGGAAGAACGGACGGATGGTAGGACGGACCTTCCAGGACGGACCTAGAGCGAAACTTCCAGGTCTGGTGCTCGTGAGCTACTCGCATCGCAGTCTCTTTCAGAACTGGTGTTATTGTGCTACCAACATCGCAGTCTTTTCCATAATTAGTGATATTGTGCCGCCAGCATCGCAGTCTCTTCCAGAACTGGTGTTATTGTGCTACCAACATCGCAGTCTTTTCCATAATTAGTGATATTGTACTGCCAGCATCGCAGTCTCTCCCAGAACTGGTGTTATTGTGCTACCAACATCGCAGTCTTTTCCATAATTAGTGATATTGTGTTGCCAGCATCCCAGTCTCTTCCAGAACTGGTGTTATTGTGCTACCAACATCGCAGTCTTTTCCATAATTAGTGATATTGTGTTGCCAGCATCCCAGTCTCTTCCAGAACTGGTGTTATTGTGCTACCAACATCGCAGTCTTTTCCATAATTGGTGATATTGTGCTGCCGGCATCGCAGTCTCTTCCAGAACTGGTGTTATTGTGCTACCAACATCGCAGTCTCTTCCATAATTGGTGATATTGTGCTGCCAGCATCGCAGTCTCTTCCAGAACTGGTGTTATTGTGCTACCAACATCGCAGTCTTTTCCATAATTGGTGATATTGTGCTGCCAGCATCGCAGTCTCTTCCAGAACTGGTGTTACTTTGCTACCAGCGCTGTAGTCTCCTCCTACTGGTAAACTGGTGCTGGTGCTAGTGCGCTACTAGTGTCGCAGTCTTCCAGAACTGGTTTTACTGTGCTACCAGCATCGCAGGTTCTAGTGCCTGCGTCCTGCCAGCATTAAAGCCCCACTGCAGTCTTTAAAGCGTGAAAGGGATTTGTTAAACTATTGCAGTCGACTAACACACGCAATATGATGTTAATAGTCAAGAAGTGCTAGCGCAGTATTGCAACCATCTTCACTTCTAGGTTTATCTATCACAGCTTTATAACGCTTTTGTCGTAGTGAGCGTATTTAGCAGTGGTGTACTTTTATGTACATGTCCCATATGAGAGTGCTCCCAAGTGGAGCGTGTGTAACTATTCGCATCATGGTTACCCTGGAAGCTGGCATGCATTGTCGCCAGCGCTCCCACAGATTCTGCTTCTTGTGTGCCATAAACCTTTCCATATGCGATTCAGTTCCACCGTCCACGATGTGCGGCGATACAGTTTGGACCGCACAACTCTGGATAGACAAAACAAACGAGATAGAAGGGTTACGACATCATACGCCCGTCAATTTCACGGGTCTTTGTTTCGCCCGAGCCGTTCTCAAGGATAGCCGTTAAATATGTCACGGCGGCCGGCAGGTATGGTCATCCCGTGCTACCGAACTATCGCGGCCCGTCCGGGCGACTGTCCGTTATTGGTGGGGCCGTGCCAATTTGCCGGTTCCCAGGCGCCTCGGAGGCCACCAGGGACCGATCGGCACGAGGCGCGGGCGCCCCCCGTGCCGCTCTCACGCGCCGGCCGCCGTGAAACTGTCCGGCGGTCGGCGGGCCCCACACACACAGGTGACGCCCAGTGGACGGCTCACATACCGGCCACTGGCCAGGTATTTATATTGGCCCGGGCGGGTTCCCACGGCGCCCGCTTCCGCCGTCCGGCGCAGGGCGTCACTGGGCCGCCGCGCCCGTCTGTCCGCTGCCATAAACGTGTCCCAGTGCGGCCCGTCCGTCAGACCCCCGCCCCCCGCCCCCCGCCCGGCCGAACCCGGCCGTCAGGTACCCCGTGGGAACCGGCCAGAGAGCCGCGCGGGAGAAGAGCCGCCACGGCACCGCGGCACCGGGCGGGTCGGCAGGCCGGGTCAGGTCAATGCTGTCGTCAATGGCAGAGGCCGTGAAAATTTACCAGGTGGAAATCAACACGGTTGAAGGTGATCAACGAAAAAAAAAACTATTCAAAGGAGCGATACGGAACTGCGATGTGTCACATGCAAAAAAGAAAATGATAGGGAAAAACGGTCGGAAACGAGAGAACGAGACAAGTAGATAGATCCATACTGCCATATTAGGATGCCATAGGTATAGCCTCCCAAGGTTTGCAACTGTATGAGAGTACAAAGAATCGCTTAGGTCAGGTCTGAGACCTCCGATAAGGCACAGGAGCCACTATGTAGAAAGTACTGCAGCGCGTTGTGCATTGTTTGCACGTCCCACATGCAGTGCTCCTCAGGCTGTGCGCAGTGCGCTCAGTGTGTCAGTCAGTCAGTCTGTTGGTGCAGTGCACACATTTCTGTGCGTGTGTGTTGGACCGGACGTCCCGCGCGGCGCGCACAGAGTGTGAGCACACTGCTGCACAGTGCAGCGCCTGTTGCCACCGGGACGATAGCCGCCGTTATCGACGATAAGGGCCACCTTCAGAGCCGGCTGCCACCGGTACAGAGAGCCCCCCTCCCCCTCCCCGCCTACCCCCCGTCCCAGGAATACACCACACCGGTACCGAGAGTCGCCTCCGCTCCCCGGTACATGCCCCCGTCCCCAGAATACGCGAGATCGGTACCGAGAGCTCCCTCCCCTCCCCCACAGTACATGCCCCCCCCCCCCCCCGTCCCCAGAATACGCGAGATCGGTACCGAGAGCTCCCTCCCCTCCCCCACAGTACATGCCCCCCCCGTCCCCAGAATACGTGAGATCGGTACCGAGAGCTCCCTCCCCTCCCCCACAGTACATGCCCCCCCCGTCCCACAGTGGGCCAGGCGCATCAAAAAAGCGGAATTAAGTCGAAAATCAACTTCGGTGAAATTCCTGTAATTATGGGATAGAGTATTGTAAAAATGTCCAAAGTTTCCGAATAAGCAAGTTTCCTTTCCCCAATGTCAAGGCAGATAATGCTATAACGTCGCAAAGTAGGACTTACCGACTGGAGATGGAAATGACTGCTGTGTACCATATTACGTTCCCCCGATTCAAAAGCTCTCAGCGTAAAATCATTGAAGTTATTCCGTACAAAATAGCTTTAAAAAAACAGCTGGTATTTCTGCGCATGTTTCTCGTAGTCAAGTTCCCGGGAACTATTTCATGCTTACTAGTAGCGGTGGGGTTTACAGTGCCTGTTCGGAACCGTGGTAGTGCAACGACGCAATGAATTTATATAAGGATATAAAGAAAACGTCACCGAACAACACGAAGATATTTGCTGCCTGACTTTCCTCAAGGTGTATAGCTTGCTGCCCAATGCAAATATTTTCCGCATTTTTGCGCGAAATGGACAAATAAGGGTTTAACCCTCGCCGGCATAGGCCGTTTTGCATCCCTCGACGGCACAGGGGGATGCGACCCTCCTCGCGTTTGGCCCCTAATTGAGCTAGAGCCTCGCGGAAAAAAACCATCGTGTAGGTCGTCACGAGACGAAGCCAACGGTACCCGGTTTTAAGGTCATAGGTCAAATGGTGACCTCTGAGGTCAGGTCAATGGCCGAAAGTCGGGACCTGTTAGAACGTCGTATAGTGTGGCTGCTAAGGGGGTTTTCGGGATGCTGATCACGAATATCATGTTAGTTTTGATCACAGATGATGTCTTCATGCATTTAGGCCAGGTCGGGTCAGCTCAGGTCAGGTCAACCAGTATGGGTCCTGCCGGGTATTCGTAGTAGGTGTCAACCCGCCTCTGACAGCTTCGTAACATGTTACGAAGGCACCAAAACTACTTCGTAAATGTTCAAATGGTTCCTAAATTCGAATTCAGCTCCAAAAACTAGCCCAGAAACATGTAAAACTCGAAAATGTGAACCGAGGTCATTGAAGGTCAGTGACCTGACCTGACCTTCAGGTGACCTTTACACCCACCCTAATGCATGGGACCAACATCATATCACATGTTTGAACGCTTGAAACCACGAAAAGACTGCAAACGCGCGGCCAATGCGGCATAGTGCCCGCCTGTCCCAGGCATATGTGCAGCGCAGAAATTAAATAATGACGTCATAGGTCAGTGACCTAGCGTAACCAATCAAATTTGAAAATGGACATCGGATTCGGCTTTAGCATGATATTTTACCCTGTAACGAATCGTTTTTGGCACCGCAGCTGTGCTCAATGATTTAATTCCGCTTTTTTGAAGCGCCTGGCCCACTGTGCGTCCCCAGAATACGCGAGATCGGTACCGAGAGCCCCCATCCCCTCCCCAGTCCCCAGTACATACTCCTCCCCTCCCGAGTCCCAGGTATAAGACACAGCACAGAGGTTGCTGATATGACCCAGCCACGGCGCAATTACGATAGCCTTTGGTGCTCCTAGAGCTCCAATCATACAGTGAAACAATCGCACTCCTTGATCTGTAAATCCTTTGAAACTGTGATTCCTTTCCCTGTAATACCTGCAAACAGTCTCCCTCCTGCTCCGTATCATCGACTGCGTCATATCCACCTTCAAGTGGCGTGAAGCGTGATGCTGTTCTGATTTCTGGTGACACTACTGCAAATAGGTACCTACCCCTAGTGTCTCCGGTTTAGCGCCCCTCCTCTCTGCCCGGTGCCCCATGTTCAATGCTTACCTACTTGACTTGTGCAACCCTAATAGTGACTTTATCACTTGCACCATCGTTCAACCATTTGCACGTCAGCTGCGGTGGCAATGCCAAGGAGGCTTTGGATGTTTTCATACCGTTTAAACCCTAATGTTTTAGCGCTATTAATGTAATCGACCCAGAAATCAATTCCCTTTCAAGCAGAACATACATCTTTAGTCACAACATTCGCTATGTTGCGCTGTCTTGCGTTATGTGTGCACAATATTTGAAATGTACTCTTTAAGTCGCATCATTTATCGCAATTTTAAAATAAGCACAAACCTATATCGGGAAAAAAAATATGGAACGGTTGAGGGCCGAAAGAAAAACCAAGTACCGATTGAGCTTCGAAAGTCTCAAAGCCTATTTGTCATCCCCACTTAAGGTATTTTAGCTTCACAAGTAACAAATGGTAGGGTTAAATGGTTTTAATTTTTTAGATGGCAATGGAAACCGAGGGGTTATGTTCCCATTTTAACGATACCTTAAATTTCATAAGAAATATGTACTGTCTTATGAAAAGAGAAAGAATTGGTATGGTTGTGACGTCACATTTTCGCTGAGCAGAGGCACGCAGCAGACCGAAGCCCCGGCATGCCTGCCGAGCGCTGCAGTGGTCAGGCACGGCTGGCAGCCCCGGCAGAGCGGCCCCCCGGCAGCCCCGGCAGAGTGCCCCCCCCCCCCCCCCCCCCTGGCAGCCCCGGCGGACTGGGCCAGCGGACAGCCCCGGCGGACTGGGTGGCCCGGCCAGCAGGTCCACGGACTGGGCCAGCGCACAGCCCCGTGTCCGGTCAGTGGGAGCGCCCCCGACCGCAGTCTGTGTGTGAGTGGTGTCAACACGCGCCGGCCAGCGGAACACTGCCGCCAAAGTCGGCCGACGGCCTGCAAACAGCGCCTTTGTGGCGGTGGCGGCACCCCGCGCCCCAACACAGGCGGTAAGTAGTTGGCAAACGGAGCCCATGATGGCCCACTCAAGGCGAGGGGCGCCGGCTACCTGCCAATGGGTTCAGCGGGGGCGACTCGTCACTCGGTACACAAACACTGCGCCGAGGAATGCTTGGAATCGGCACAGCTCTACTCAATGAGCGCTACAAGGCAGCGCCAAACTCAACTACGACCTCTTAGCTTAGACGATCTTCATTTAGACGATCAAACGATCTTCAGGATGTTGAACGGTTATAAGACGTCTTCCTCAACCGGCCGGCTACTGCATCGGTTCCTTTCACGCCTGATTTGATCATTCATGAACGGAATCGAAAAAATATGTTGGGGCAATGAAACTTGGCAAAAATGACTATAACATTCCGTTTGGTCGCCAACTGATCGCACACACGTTCGAATCAACACCGCACTCAGAATCATAAATGAAGAGCAATGACAACCAAACTGCACTCCGGCAGAGAGCGCGAGGTGAAGCTGTGGCCTGTGGCCCGCTCTAGCCGGGGTCCGGCGGCTGCGGCCCGGTTCCCACGGCCGGCGCGCGTCCGACACCGGAGCCGGGCCGGGAGCCGGAGCCGCAGCTCCGCTCCGGGTCCGGTTACCGGGGAGCAGGTGCGCAGGTGACGGGCAGGGACTCGAGGCGCCGCGGACCGGCGGGCCAAGCGACCCTTCCGGGGAGCGTCTTCAACGACACACGGCTGACGAGACATGCGGCAATGCCGTGCAGCTCGGCATATTTAGAGCACGGCAAAACGGCTGAGGAAAGCTGTAAAATTACTTACTTTGAACCGCAAAATGACTTGAAAGTTAACCCTCGCATGTGTGCGGCGTTTGCCAGCTTCTAATGTGTAGGGGGGGGGGGGGGTCGGTTGGACCCCCCCCCCTTGCCGTTTGGCCCCTGATCGAGCTAGAGCTTCGCGGAAAAAACGAGCGTGTTGCCCGTGACGAGAGGAAGCCGATGATACCCAATTTTAAGGTCCTAGGTCATTGGTTGACCTTCCAGGTCAGGTCAATGACCCAAAGTCGGGAAAATCGGGACCTGTTAGAAAGTCGTAAAGTGTGGCTGCTAAGGGGTTTTTCGGGGTGCTGATCACGAATATCGTGTTAGTTTTGATCACAGATGACGTCTTGAAGCATTTAGACCAGGTCGGGTCAGGTCAGGTCAGGTCAACCAGTAGGCATCGTGACGGGTATTCGTAGTACGTGTCAACCGCCTCTGACAGCTTCGTAACATGTTACGAAGTCACCAAAACTACTTCGTAAATGTTCAAATGGTTGCTAAATTCGAATTCAGCTCCAAAAACTAGCCTAGAAACATGTAAAACTCGAAAAAGTGACCCGAGGTCACCCGAGGTCACCAAAGGTCAATGACCTGACCTGACCTTCAGATGACCTTGACACACACGGGAGTAACATCAAATCACATGTTTGAACGTTTGAAACCACGAAAAGCTTGCAAACACGCGGCTAGTGCGAGCCGACATACGCGAAATCGCGATTCCGGCCAAACATGGTCTCGGAAAAGAGGTCACAGGTCAAAGGTCATTTGGGTCAGGGTCATGAAATTTTCAGGGTAGGTGTAAAATTGATCAATGCGAGGGTACTGAAAGTTTCGTCGCGATCGGCCGCTTTTTACGCGAGTTATTCGCGAAAAACCATGGGGGGGGGGGTCCATCCGACCCCCCCCCCCCTACACATGCGAGGGTTAACTCGTTTACAGCTGGCGAGATATATTTCTCCCGTAGATAAAACCCTCTGATAAAACCTTTGTTAGCTAATAAAGCGGCTAAAATAAATTATAATGTTTTGTTCTTTCCAATGAAACGGTACGTCTCGCCCGAATCACGCGCTTCTGATAACGTTCTGCGATCGACTGTCCACGCATCAGGACATTCTAGCGCATTGCTCCGGGTATGACCGCTGAATCAGTGAGTATATACTCTGGGGGGTTCGACCAGTCTGCGGAGTCGGTCGGCGCCGGTTCAGAGCGCGCCGCGCCGCGCGGGGCCGTATCGGAGGACAAACAGAGTGTCGGCGCGCGGCGCACCTGAGAACGGCCGACACGGCGCCGATAGCGGACCGACGGCCGGCGCCGATAGCGGCGGTACAGACAGACCGGGGAGGACCGAGCGCCGGGGGCGGCCGGGAGACACTGGAGCACGCGAGTGGCACAGATGACAGAGAACAGCACAGGTGGCACGGACACGGAGCGGCGTGGGTTCAAGATGCTACACGGGTGACACGTGTAGCACGCATCAGCACAGACGGGTGACTTACCGGTGACATCAGCCGGTCGGCGCCGGTGCCCTCCTCGTCCTTGAAGAGGATGTCCTCGCTGTAGTTGGGCACCAGGCCCCGGAAGCGCGGGTCGTGCTGTGCGATGGCGCCCTCGGGCAGGCCGGACGCGCCCAGAGTCTGTTCACTGACGTTCGGTACGTACTGTTTATACACGAGCGGTGTGACTTTGCGCGGCGCGCGGCGCCGGTAGTGCCCGCGGCCGGGCGCGCACGCTCGACTCGTGCTGTCGGTGACCAGCAGCCAGGTCAGCAGCAGGGCGGCCAGCTGCGGCCGCCAGCCGCCCGCGCCGCGCCGCACACACATGGCCGGCCGCCGGGTCAGGCGCGCGGCGCCGACATACCCGCTGACCCGGTCCGAATCCAGACCGGCGCCCACTCGGCACCAGACAACGCAAACTCCGCCAGCCGTCACTCCGACCAGCGCACACACTGCGGCACACGGACCGCAGCCCGACCGGTCACCGCCTACCACCACCACAGAGCCGGCTCACGGGCGCGACCTCGCGTCACACGGTGGCCGGAGCTCGGGTCGGCTGTATCGGTCGGTCGGCGGACGCCTGTGTGGTCTCTCCGAGGAGGTGTGCGTCGCAACTGCGGCGGGTCGGCGCGGGTCGCCCGAGCGCCACCGCCACCCGGCGAGCACGCGCTGTGATTGGCCGAGCGGGCGGCCACCCGCACCGCGCCGCCGGGGACGGTCTCACCTGGGGAGAGGTGCTCCCTGGGGACGGTCTCACCTGGGGAGAGGTGCCCTTTGGGACGGTTCTTACCTCACCTGGGGACGGTTCTCAACTGGGAGAGGAGCGCACGTAATACTAGCGAGCCATATCCCACGCTTTCGATTTATCTTATTGAAATCGGTATTTATATCAAAACTCCGATAACGGTTCAAAAACCATATATTTAATGAGGTCATATAAGCCGTTTTCACGACGGCCATCTGGTACACATTTGGTTCACATCTGGTGCAGATTAGGTGCAGATTTGGTCAAATTAGGTTCAGTGTGTCTCTTAGTAGCTATCAGCTAGGGTTGTAGGTACTAATTGCTTTTATGCCTGCTTTGTCATATTATCAGAGAGCATCATCGGTTAAAACACTGAAATAAATTCATAACATAAAGATATTTGCTGTAAAAGAGATTAGGTGCAGGTTTGGTCAAATTAGGTGCACTCGTCGGACAGCCCGTTGTGAAAACGGCTATTAACAGCCGGGAGCCGCAGCCTCCATGCCGCCCAGCTATGTGGCAGCTGTGCTTCTGGGCCCTGTCTTCACGCAGTGGCCGCGGCGCTGCGTGGTGCGCCCACGCAGCGACCAAGCTGACAGTTGATCACGTGCTGTGCCACCTGGCAGTCCATCATAAGTGAGTTCGTTGCAAGCTAGAAGGAACTGGCCGCGGCGGCGTTGCGGAATATGGATCTGTTGGAAGGGACAGGCTATGCCGTTTTTCGTCTGGTGTCACAATGGAGCCCTCAACTGACTTGCTCCCAACCGAGCGTTTCAATTGCAAACCATCGTCAAAAGAATGACGATGGTTGAAGATGGAGGGAAGAAGGAAAATTGCGTTCGTAACATCCAACAAAACAGTTGATGTCGAATAAACAAATCTTACGAAACAGCTCAAATAGACCCAGCTCAAACGACCTTAAAAAGTGACGTCAGAGCTCCAATCGTGAAGTGTTTATTCAGGGTTGATAGGCCTGTGCCGCTGTTGCCTCGGCGGTCCGACCCACTGCGTACCGCCCAGCACCTGATCAGTGTGTTCGGCTCTGTATCAGCGGCCGGTGCTCAGTGATCGGCCGGCGCTATCCGCGTCTGATGGCGCAGGCCGGTGTCGGTGAGGGCCCTCGGTCAGAGGTCAGCCGTCCGATACCGCTGCGCGCTGCACGGCACGCGCCTATCGCCGCCGTCACAGCGCGTTACTCAGCACCGTCACGGCGCGTCACTGGGCGCACACTCTGAGGTCACGCGCACCGGGTGCGTCGGCAGCGTCACGCGGTGACCGGTCCGGGGGTGTCGGCGAGAGAGGGCGGGCCCACTGGACGACACAGCAACATCGTACGGAGACAGCCGCCGTGCGTAATTACATATTGATATGCAGAATGATGGCCAGGGGAGGCGGGACGACCGGCTAAAACAGTAGATAGTTTACGATGTCTTATTTACTTGGAGGGAAATGGGCATTTTACTGCAGGATGCAGATCGCATCTCTCAGCAGCTCCGGAGACGCACGTGACACGTGATCTCGGGACCCGGTTCATATAGAGCCCTTTTGCGGCCAAATGACACTTATTGGAAAAGGCGACCCGACATGAGCTGCAGGTTCATATCCCGCGCCCTGGTGGGGGTCTCAGCGAACCTCACCATGATAATGGTAGAGGGGCGTGTTTGGCCATATTATATTTGTAAGTTCTTGCCATGTTTGTTTCTGCGTTTTGTTTGTGAGGGCAAGATTTTCGGTTCCGTGGTTGTGTCGTTTGGCGTTTGCAGGCGGTGAGCACTGTTATGTTTTGACATGTTTTGATATAAATTTTTGTCTGATCATTTTCCATCTGATAACTCTGTGAGGGTCTTTAAATTATGTTGCAGGTGCATTTTGTCCATACCTCATAGAGGCGCTTTACGTGTTGCAACGAGTTTGCGCCTCATGATTGAATCGCTTGGAAAAAAGAAGCTCAAAGACATTTGGTTATACGAGTTGAGTTGTAGTTGAGTTCTCGTAGTTCTCGTTGAGGGTAAGACGCTCCCCCCCCCCCCCCGCAAAATTCAATGTCTGCGTCAGGGCTGCGGAGTCTATGCTTTTTCGACGCCTCCAATTCTGACCCCGACTCCGGTTAAAAAAAAAACAACTTCGACTCTAACTCCGGGCTCCGACTGTCGACTCCGATCTACTCCAACTCCAACTCAGACTCGGCAGACCTTGAATGGCTGCGAAGTTGATGGATCTTCGGTGGCTCCGACTCCGGCTATAAGATAAGTATAAGCATAGATCACTATAGTGGTCTATGGTATAATGTAAGTAAGGTAAGTATAAGTAAGTATATAAGGTAAGTATAAAGTAAGACGACTCTCCCCGAGCATAGGCGGCGGAATGGGGAGGGCACCGGGGCACCGTGCCCCCTTTAATTTTGGCATTTTAACATTAGCCCTATGGGCGTTGCATGGAAAGAATCGGACCGAAAGTCGGCAGAAAGTCGGCTTAATTGAAGGTGTTCCGCCGCTACTGTCCCCGAGCGTCTTACCCACCACGTGGGGTAAGACAGCCTTTTGCAAGACTTTTTTCAAACATCTGTGTCGCTCACTTACGTAGGTGACAATGCACAATTTCCCGCTCGTAAAGAGGGAGAAATAGTTGGCCTATTCTAATGCACACATATCTCAATGGTGGATGCAATTATATTGCATTTTCCCTAAAGGGGGCCGTCTTACCGCACTCTCCCCTATAATTCGTAAATAAAAGACGGTAGAATTGCTGAAAACGTATTCGATGGCCCCAGCGGCGTCACCACGGTTTCAGAACTTCTAGGGACACTTTTCCAGGGCGTCGCCACAAACCTTTGCTTGAGCCTGGTCGCCAATACCCACCTATATCCCCAAATCTGCGTTCCTCGTTGGATTTCGGCCACTGTAATTAAAAAACGAGGGAGAATAATTATTATTTTTTTCTTTTTTTTCATATTCGCTGAAGTTTATTGGACACGGCACACTTCACAGCTTATTGCACAGACAACAATTACCAAACACAAATCGCAGACACAAACTGCAACAGCGTGCAGCAATACCGCTTATTTCTGGCCGGGGTTGAGATCGTCAGCATATGCATAGCAGGACACACAGCATGCACAACATAGTAAACTCGATTGTCGAAGACAGTGAGCGGGCGCCACTCCTTCCGTTTCGATTGTTCGTTGGCGTAACGAATCACGGGCCGCGGGCCCCCGCCCGCACCCCCGGAAAATCATTTTTCCCGGGGGTGCCCCCTAACCACCGCCCGGGCGAGGGGAGCGCCGACCCGACCCGACACTCGACAGGCCGGCGCCCCGCCCGCCCGGGCGGCCGACCGGTCCCTTTGAATTGGGACCGGTACCCAGGTTGGCCCGGATGGGTCATAGGGGCGGGGGCCCAATAGGGCTGTTAAGTGTGACGTCACGGTTCCAACAGCTGACTGCGCTAATGCTGTAGAGATAGGGGATTATCTAGAAAGGTGTATTGTGGCGATTCAAAAATTGTCCGACCCTGATTTGGAATTTCTTTGGAAACTTAGATGGATGAATAACATTTCTGAAATTGATTTGCTTCAAGTTTCATCGAAATTTGGCTGAAAAAGCCCAAAGAAATGTGAGGCTACTAAATTCACAATGGTGTTAGCATTTGTGGCGCATATGTGACATTTGGTGAAAACCACGTGAAAACAATAGTACGTTACGGACATTTGCACGTTTCTGGGCTGCAGGCTGTGTTTGACGTGTTTGGGCATGGTGTGAGCTATCATGGCCTTCGTTAGTGTTGCAGCCATAGGTGATTTTTTTCAAACTATGTCCAGTGTGATTGAGAAGGGTGAAAGAGCATTGGATGGTGGCAAAATCCGATCCATTGCCCTGCAGGATGGCAAATACATTGTGGCTTCTGTTGAGGCCAGCATGAAGAAAAGGACCTATGATGTTCAAGTGAGTATTTCTTCATGCTTGTGATAGGCATTTCAAGTACTTTATGAAATCTGCCTTCATGAAATCGTGGCATGAATGTGGGAACAAAATTGCAATTGCAATTGAGAATGAGGTGAATGTGGCAAAAGTATTGAGTGAACATGACCAAATAAAAGAAACATTTCATTATATATTTTCATTCGAGTCTACATAGGTACTCCATAGTTCTTTATATTATCCCCATGTGACAGGCATCTTGCATTATTTTACCTTAGCAAAAGCTGAATAGGAAAAATGAGATGCCACGGTAGCAGACGTAGCACGAGCTGCCATATGCCCCAGAATGCATTTTGCTAACCAAATCAAAACACCTAACCAAAGATACGTAACCTGACCTACAATCTACTTCCTACAACCTACAACCTTGAACCTACCACCTTCAACCTATGATATCTCACATGGCAGCTCGTGCTATGTCTGCCCTACCAGTACCGAGGCCACTTGGTATTGTTTGTGGAGGACCTGACCTCCTCCAGCCCGGAGTGTAGTTGATGTTAGCTTGGTTTTAAATTTAAGTGTATAGTAAAATGATAGATCAATTGATCTACGTAGCAAGTGTGCGGCAGACTTGTGTGGCATCCTGTGCAACCATGGACATTTAGTGGAATTAAATGGATAGGAGGGTTTATAAGTTGAAATGGAAATGGCAATTTGGTTTAGGCGATGTATCTAATCTTCAGTCTCACTTCATTCAAGATCACTCAAAGAAATTCGCTTTCAAATTTCAGTTATTTTTGTTTACTTTTATTAAAGCATCCCCAGATATACAGCATATACTTTTAAAAAGCAATCCCTTTTTGCTAAAATCTAACATCAAGTCATTGTCCAAAACATTTATGTTTTGTAATATCAACTATGATTATAATGCATATTTGGAAGGTTCTATGAATATAAACAGCTGCAATCAATTGTGCTCATTTTGTGAACTTATTTTCATGATAAACATTTCACTTGAGTGAAACGTCCACTTTGATATTAATTGAATATGGTTTGAACTAATGTGTTAGAAAAATATCATGCAGGTATTTAATAAAAATCTGAATAAGGCTTGCTGATTACCTGCTGCAAAGGTGTAAATTGTTGTTATTCTGTGTTTCAGGTCACTGTCGAGAACAAGAAGCCAGTGGATGGAAGCTGCACATGCCCAAATGGTCAGCATCGGTGCTCCCACATGGCTGCCATCCTTCTGTATGCACAGAAGAACTGGTCGCAGACTAATCGGCAGTGTCAATGGAACCGAGGATCCAGCAACGCGACAATGTTGAAAGCAAAGGAGATGTTCCCCCAGGAAGACAGTTCTTTGCTGGTGAGCTCTGTCAAAGAGGACCAACTGGCATGGCTGTATGACCAGGTGAGGGAGCAGCCATGTGGGCTGGCATGGCTGTTGGCTCCAGAGTCTCAGCCTTCCCCAGAAGAGAAGGTACCAAACATCGACAGCATCCTAACTAGTGCTGAGTTTCATGCATCAGCTGACAAGTCCCACTTCCTTTTAGCAATGCTGTCTCTTTCAAAGGAAGAGATTGCAGAGGTGCAGAGGGTGACCAGTGGTCAGGTCAAAAACCCCAAGTGGTTTGTTGCTAGAAAGGGAAGGCTGACATCGAGCAACTTCGGCCTCGTCTTGAAGGCAATTGCCAGAGGAAGATACCCAAAGTCACTATTCAAAAGGCTCCTTGGTGGCTATGACCCATCCGGCAGTGCAGCTGTAAAATGGGGACGAACCCACGAAGCAGCTGCAAAGCGAGCGTATGAAAATCGCACTGGAAAAAAGGTGGAAGAGAATGGGATTTTTCTCTCTGAAGATGGTATGCTTGGGGCCTCTCCAGATGGTGTAGTGGGGGATACACTCCTAGAGGTGAAGTGTCCGTGGACACACAGGTGTCGAACGATCCAGGAAGCCGTGCAAGCAGATGGAAAGTTTTTCTTGGACGAAAACCTGAATCTTAAAGAAGATCACGATTACTTCCACCAGGTACAGGGCCAGATGTGGTTAAGTGGCTTCACCAAGTGTGACTTTGTTGTCTGGACGACTCGTGACTTACACATCGTTACCATCGCCAGAAGCGATTCATGGACTGTAAACCTAGAACTCCTAAAACAGTTCTATAGGGTCCACATGGTGCCGAGCATCATCGGGTCCGCTTAACCCGCAGGGCTCATGCCTGCTGGGCGATATGAGATTTGCCACTGTGATGTAATGTGTACAGGTGCGCGCCAGGCTGGTTGTCGTGTTTCACTTTCAAACGTCAAACTGTGTGTAATGTACAGGTGCGTAAGTAAATGTGTGTCACTGTACAGGTGCGCGCCAGGCTGGTTGTCGTGTTTCACTTTCAAACGTCAAACTGTGTGTAAATAATGCAAATAATAAACATACATGTTTGTGGACAGTTTTATTGACAAGTAAATGTCGCGTACCACAGCGCACAGCTGAAACAATTTCCAGATTATCATACTTCCATGACAGCTATAACTCAAGAAGTGTTTCATCAGACAGTGAAGACATATCAAACAGTTCGCAAACCAGTTTAGGACAAAATGCACAGTTTCCCGCGATAGTACTCCGGGCGTTGGTGAGAAAAACACAGACAATGCTATTGACTTACTTCAATTGATAACTACGCAAACGTTGCATCTAACAGGGTGATACCACTAATAACGCGCAGTTTGCTACCCGGCTTAAGAGGACATGTTGCTAAGTTTCTCGTGGCTTATGATAGGGCTCTGGGCGGTGGTGAGGAAGGCACAGACACGAACTATATTGTCTATCATATTCCTATACTGGTGGGGTATGCCATCTAAAATGGTGTAATACTTCAGCCGCTGAATCGCGCGCTCAACGTGCACGCGGGCTTCGGCAACTTCCCTGTTGTGCATCACCTCTTGCTTGGTGAACTGAGGCTGAAATAGATACGCAGGTGTGTTGACGGTGACGCCATCAGGTACAATGTCCTTGATAGGAAAACCTTTGTCAGCCAGGATGAGGTCGCCTGTGGTTAGCTGCTCCAACAGGCCGCTAGTCTCCACGATGTGCTTGTCAGAGGCATTGCCGCCGTAAACGTCACTGACAAAGTTCACAGTGCCATTGGGTGCCACCCCAACCATGACCTTGAAGGTGTTGGCAGCTTTGTAAGCACTGTAGGTGCTTGAGCGGCCCTCACAGCTATCAGGTCGCTGAATCCTAATTTCTGTGCAATCAAGTGTCGTCCTGCAGTGCCTGAACTTCCTGAACGATGCTGGCATAGATTGAGAATTCTTTTCTCTACTAGGCATACCCTTCCCAAAAATAGGCTTGAACAGAGCCTCAGCGAAGATGGACACAAATGTCCTGAAGACATTTGTAACGGTGGCTACACTCTTGTTAAATCTCACGCTTAGATCTGTGTGCCCAAAGTTGTGTCGCAGTTTCATCAACACCAGGAGAATTTGGTCCTCTAATGTCATCGTTGTGACCTTGAAGGTGTGGTATGTAAAATCACACATGCTCACATATGTGACTAGAGTTTCAAACATTGCTCTGCTCAAACTAGTATAGTAAGTTACTAGCTGTTCGCTATGGCTAATCTGGTTGTAGCAGAACCTCTGCTGCTGATAAGCTGCTGCAGTTTCAAGTCGTTTGATATGCTGTTTGAGAAGCTCGTTCTCGGCAGACAACATGGCCTCACTATGCACAGGTGGTCCAAGGACAGCATCTTCCATTTCCACAGCTGCATCTTGTCTTCTGTTTCCAGGAGAAGAGTGATGGGGTCTGGTATCATCAGGCAAGTTGATCCGCTTCCCTTCATTCCATGGAAACCTCACTGGACCTGCTTTTTTGCCATTAGGGAAGTGCCACGAACAGATCCTTGTGTGTTCGGTAGGGGTGAAGTTCTCCCTCCTGCAACAGAAAAAAGGGATTACATGATGATTTAGATTAGGCATGCATGATTAGGATGACGCAAGTTACAAGCCCTTCAAGTAGAAAATATCCACAAAAACAGGTTCATGCGATTGTTTCTGAAATGAAGCTTGCCAGTTTATTAATAATTTTCAATTTGAATGTTACAAAATGTAAATGTTTCAATGTTCATATCCAAAACATACGACAGACTTGGTAAATATATTTGTGCTATGACTACTGTTACTGCTATTTATGGAGTACCTACGCACCATGCACAAGTGATTGACGATCAAGGCTCTGAGTTAACCTTGTGAATCATTCCGTAATGATGCCAAAAATAAATATTTATCATTATCTGATATTATATACTCTATAGCTTTTATAGAAATAGTTAACAATAATTTGATGTTTTTATTAAAAGGTAAGATGCCATATTTCCCTTGCACGATTTATGGAAAAGATTTATGATGGGATTTATGAAAGCTTGACATGTAAAATATGCTGATTCTCAAAATTCTTACTAACCTTATCGCACGAATGTAGCGTTGACGGATCAGTTTGTTGCTGGGAAACCTGTAGAACGCATATTTGTTTTTGTCCCCTGACCGGTTCGTACAGCCTGGGACACAGCAATTCACCATCTCGATGTTCAAAGCTTAAAACAAGCGTGCGTCTTGTGATAGCTGACCTGAGGTCTGAGAAACACAGTAGGTATATCTAATTAATAACCCACTCCAATTCACTACCTATTCACAGCTAGTACATTTGCCCATTGGTGCCCGTGTTATAAACGTAATGGCGCAATGTCTTACCTGCGCCAAAATCGCACAAGTTTTTTTAATTTAGCAGCCGTGCAAAAAAATCATGTTTTTTGTGCAAATCAATGAATATAAATGCATTTAAGTCGACCAAAATGACAACTTAATACCATTTCCATTATTGAAACATGACATAACATCGGTAAACGTCCCCAAATTCTTGCATTTTAGTTATGAATCGTTTGGCCTATCTCTACAACATTAGCGCAGTCAGCTGTTGGAACCGTGACGTCATCACTTAACAGCCCTATGCTCGGCAAAACTCAGGGCTCCGCCACAGGCCGGCGTTCAAACACAGTAACGTTCAACAATCTTCCGTTCAAACACAACAAACAGTAACCTAGGTGAGCAAAGAGCAACCAAACAAACAAGTAATTAAACAGACAACATAAACTACACTGTTAAAGAAACGGAATGATTGCATTTATGTATGTGTAGGCATTTCTGTTTGTACTGGGTTGTGTTTGTGACTGTGTGCGTACATGCATGTGTCGTGTGCTTGTGCAATGTGTTTGTATCAGTTTAGGTGCTTGTGCGTGTGTGTGTGCGTGTGGGTGTGCGTGTGCGTGTGTGTGTGGTGTGTGTGTGTGTATGTGTGTGTGTGGGGGGGTGTAGGTGTGTGTGTGTTTTTTTTTTAATTATATTTGGTGAATTGACACGTTTCCGAGTCGCCCACCCGGGGGCGGAGCGGACGCTAGCAATCTTGTAAGATTGCCCCACTTCTGGTGGAAGAGATCGAGTTTGTCGCTTGTTTTTGCAATGTGTTGTTCTTTTTGCAGTTCAATCTTTATCATTTGCAACACGACCATCGTTGATGGCATAGAAGACCTGAGACGTGATTTGTGAATGTGATCTTTAATAAGCGTGAATAAAAGCATGGCTATTTTTGATAAGTCTTTAAGAAAAAACCAGCTTACTTTGTTCACGATTATATCTATTCCGTATTCCTGTTTCAGGTGGGATAATACTTCTTTAATTAATATTTGAGTCTTGGGACACTGCCAAAATAAATGAAGGATAGTTTCCGATGTTTCGCTACAGAAGGAGCATGCATTATTGTTTACATAGTTTATATTGTGCAGAAACTTATTTGTGGCGTATATTCTGCTTATTATTCTATAATGAAGAAATATAAAATATGTATATGATGTTGCCTTCGATATTTGTTCCACTGTGCCTTCAACGAACTCGCCAATATCTGTAGTCCACTTTGCTTTAAGACGTAGATTGGACTCTTTGTTAGAATTCCGCATACTTCCAACAAATGCTCGATATGCTAATTGGGGAAAATTGCTGGTATTGAATACCTGGTTAATTTTGTATGGGATGTTTGGTTTTATTATCAACGATTTGTCTATTTCTTTTCGAATCTCTTTTGGTAAGCTTCGAACAAGGGATGCGTAACATAAAAAGTTCATACGTATGCCGTAGGTTCTTTCAACATCTTGTCTTGAAAGAATTAATCCAGTACGTAGGTTATATAGATCTCCTATAAACCTCAGGCCTTTATCATTCCATTTCTTTATAATAGTTGTTCCGTACTTTGTCCAATTTGAGAACCAAATGTTTTCCGAAGCAAGTTCCTCTATTGATGGATAATATTCTTGATTAAACTGAACCCATGCATCTATAAGGTTCAAATAAAATGGATTTGTTGTATTTCTTTTACATAGTTCTAACTTCTTATAACCATAGGTTAACATGCTTTGTATATCTGGGAGTTCTGTTCTAGCAATAGTAGTCCAATCTGCACTGGAGATCCACATGCGCTTTAACCATGTTAATTTCATACTTTTAATGAATGATTGTAACTCAATCATGTTTAGTCCATCCTTGGAATAACTTTGTATTATTTTTGTACGCTTTACTTTATCATTCTTTCGTCCCCAAATAAACTCAAAAAATATTTTTTCTAGTTCTTTTATGCGTTGTTTTGAAGGATTAGGCAGTGCCATAAATAAATAAACAAGTTTCGAGAGCAATAAGGTTTTAAGTACGCATATTCTACCAATCGGTGTTAGGCTTCGCCTTTTTCATTGTTGTATCAATGACTTAATCATGGGCATCTTTAGCTGTATGTTGTTGTCTGTTACATTAGAAGCATCGTCGGTTATCTTAATTCCAAGTATTGTCATTTCTTTTACAGCTTTTAGTGGGCATTCAGGATATATTTCTTGATCTTTCAAAGAACCTATTTCCATAATGGAAGTTTTCTCAACATTTATTCTTAGGCCTGATTGGGAACCAAACTTAGTTAATTCTGTCAGGGAACCGGCAATCGATTTTTCTGATCCGTCTAAAAACAATATAGTATCATCCGCGTACTGACTTATCCGTATCTCGTTTCCCTTTATGATTATCCCTTGTAATTCCTTTGACTTTTTAATTTGTTCAGTTAGGATGGAAGCTGCCAAGTTGAACAGATATCCTGATGCAGGGTCCCCTTGCCTTATACCTCTTTTTAGATGTATTTTTTTGCCTACACTGTAAAAAATATTGACTAGCCCCTCGTCAAATGATTCTCAACGCTAAATGTCGGGGGTACAGACTAGTTTTGCATCCTACTTTTGACACACGCTGCGAGCCCCTGGCTTGTTTTGTGTTCGTCAGATGACAGTTACCAGGTGTCGGTTAGTTTTTACCACGTCCCAAAAATAGCTGGAGCGTTTCTGCCTTGTTTTGGAAGCAGGTCCTCGTTAATGCTGTGTATGATAACAAAGTACCTAGTAACAATAATAACGAAAAACAATGTCAAAACGAGGGCGGCTTGTTTAGTGACGATGCTCAAAAGAAGCATCGTCTTGTTCCTACTTAACGAATGAAGCTCAAACTAGGTCAAAACTAACGTATTGCTCAACCCATAGTCAGATGACCAGCAGATCCTACGCCGCCCAATCCAGTCATCGAATTTGCCAGCGAATTCGTTTGAAGACCATCATATTATTAAATATCGGTGGTCTTCAAACGAAATCCCTTACCAGTTTGATGACGAATTCATCCGGCCCATTCCAAAAACGCTCAAGATAAAATGAAAGTGTATTTCTGAAATAATGTGCTTTCTTGCAATGCACCTTTCGTATATCAAGCGAATCTTTCACTTCCAGCGCCCGTTTACAGTTATCAATCGAATCAGAAGCATGCACATACCTATCGATAGATCTGAACCTAAGAACACAGAAGACATTTTGTAGAGTACCTGTCTGAGCCTATGCAGTGGAGCCCGTGAGCCGCCCAACCGCAGCTGCCTCATGAACTTGATGATAGGTCTGAACCTCAGATTGGCCAGAGCTTGGCCGTCAATAACCAGCTTATTTATATCCACAGTTGTAGTGACTTAGGGTTTGGAATTTGCCAAACCTAAGTTTTGATTACCAAGAGAAGTTTTGTACTTCTTGCACTTGCCCTTTCTTCATAACTTTGGCGGAAATCGTCGTAGTGAAACTTCAGTGTTCCGTTAGCTGTCGGTTCTTGAGAGAGTTGGCCAGGCCGGACACCGGGGGCGGCTCCACAACTTTCGAAAAATTAAACCTAAGTCCTATTGCACTGCATGGAGAGCAATTCATTTAAAATCGCTCTTGTTCCCCCCCCCCCCCCCCTCGACAACTTTGCAAACGTCTCTGCGCGATTTGGTTGAGAATAATGGCTTATGGCAAGTCATTGAATCAGAACGTCGATCACTGCAGGTCATATATCGGCAAGCAATTCTTCATAACTAGACACTGCACAAATGGAAACGATACAGGTTTGCCCAGTGATAAACACTCGCACTGCACAGACTCGCGCACCCCCGACCGAACGCGGCACGGCACAGCGCAACAGCTGGCGCCGGGAAGCCGGGAACGCATTAAGTGAAGGATTCACAGGTGCGCAACTTTATTGCGAACAATAAAAACCTACCGCAAACGATTAAAAAAAAAAGTTTTAGGGCAATCGAAAATACAAATGTATTGACTTATAGAAATAAAATTGTCATTCACCTTCCAAATAACCCAACAATTTATTTGCCGTAAAAAGTGTCTGGAAATGGAAAGTTGCTAACATGATTCAGCAAGTAGGGAAACGCAGCCGCTACCTGGCGAATAATCTCAGGCTGGTTTAGTGACGAGTGCATTGCTACGGCTTGTTCCTCAACCTTCACAGATCACTATGACAAAACTACCCCTAGTATTTTGATCATCCTGAGGCTGGCTTTCACCTAATAATTTGATGAGGGTCTTCCTCGTTTCGGATTGAGGCGAAAACAAACGTCAAACAACCTTGATAGTTAATTCAGCACTTCAAAACAAAGGTACACCTAGGGTATCATTACAATACCGGATCATAACGATCTGGATAGTTCTCAGCCTGTAAGCTAACTAAGCGGTAACTAGTCAAGTGGTAGGTACCGGAAGCATTGACAACCTGGTGACTGTTTCGAGACCCTTGTTTTGACACATAGCTCGTCAATATTTTTTACAGTGTAGATGCCCGTTAAGTAGAATTCGTGAGTGATTGTTCTCGTTTAGAATATAACGATTTGACTATGTATTTCATGTAAGGGCCAAAATTTAATTCGTTTAGTACCATCTCGAGGTACTTCCAATCTACTGATTCGAAGGCTCCTTCGAAGTCTGCGGCCAATATCACCCCAGGTTTCTTGTTAATTTTAGCCCAGTGTATCACGTCTAGCACGAGCCTAGTATTTTCTCCGATATATCGGCCTGACGTGTAAGCTGTTTGGGCTGGGCTGATTACTTTAGACATTATTGTTTTTAATCTATTTGCTACGGCTGTTGATATAATTTTATAGTCAGTGTTTAGTAGTGTAATAGGTCTCCAAGCCTTGGCTGAATGGAGTGGTTTTCCTTTTTTGGGGATTAACGTTATCATACCTTCGCGATGTGTATTTAAACCCCGACCGTATTTTAGTGATTCTGTAAGTGCTCTGTGTAAAAATGGACCTATTTCGGCCCAAAAGCAGCGGAAAAATTCGACAGGGAATCCGTTTGAGCCTGGCGTTTTCCCCTTTTTCATTGAGCGTAGCGTGTCTGTAAGTTCAGACATCTGAATGTCAGCTTCACTGTAAAAAAAGTTTACCAACTAGTTAGTTATCCGGCCACTTTTCACTAACCATAGGCGTGTAAGCAAAACACGCATTTCATGACTAAGTGTGTTTTCAATTACACGCAAAAGGTTGAATAGCGTGTTTTGAAACACACCTCCTAGTTTTCGAATATTTGCCAGGTTACTAAGATAAGCCGTGTAAGCGTGTTTATTGACTATCATCGGTGTGTTTTGTTAATAACTAGAGACGTGTTAGGTAACACATGTGTTTGTCACACGGCCACTTTTCACTAGCTATATGCGTGTACGCAAAACACACATATTGCGTGTTAGCTAACTAAGCTGTGCGTGTTAATAAACTAAATGCATTTTTGAGAACAGGCGTGTAACTTAACTAATGTGCGTGTTAGTCACCTCTTTTCACAGCCGCCCCCCCCCCAAAAAAAAAAACGAATCGAATTAAACTCATCAAACATGTTTATTCAAAACTGCATTCAAGCTCCTTTCAGCAAGCGTACAACTGCATACAGTAATATTTCTCTATTGTACTAAAAATGAACCTAAAAAAGTAATCTTCTGTAGGAAACTGCCGAGCGGCAAAGGCGCTCCGTTCTAAAGTTACGTTCTAAGCTATATATAAACGATCAAGGGTCAGGGTCTGATTCTACGACCACCCCCGCCTGTAAATCCGCACCAGCCATTGCACCAAACAGTCTCCAAATACGTATTAGAACATTTAAAAAGCTTTATTTCTGTCGTAGAGGTAAATGAAACTGCAACAAAAAGGCAAAAATTCTCTGACCGAACAATTGTGGCTCATATACCTACACAATTTTCTTTGACAACATATAGATGCAGTGGACATAAACCAGTCTGTGATGTGATGCACTGATGCAGTGGACATCACATAAATCAGCACCGCACCGCGTGCACTGCCTGAGTGCCCAATGAACTATTAGGTACATTTAATTTATTGTTTAAAGTTAAATGCAGTCTTAACCTGCAATATGTTCATTCTTCAGTCGGTCATAAATACTTATAGAAATCAATTGACAATCAACCAATGAACAGTGCCTCCACACTGAGAAACTGAAACGCCAGCAATGCCTGCACTCATCTTCACCATAATCACTCACCATACGAATAAGGATGAAATCCATGTCCAATAATCCATATCATTTCACTGTCTGACTTCATTTAACACCACACCAGCTCCTTATGCCACGCAACACTTATACGCCACAGCAGCTCCTTTATATACCACATCACAACGCACACGTCCTCTCCCTTCTCTGACTTGGCACAGACTGAACATGGCGGGCGCAGAGGGGCGCACAAAATGGCGATTTTTTTTTCAATTAACTAAGGTCTTTGTAATGCTACAACAAAAAGGGTAGTAAGAAAACTAAGATTGTGAATTACAACATGCGTTTGATTTGTTGGCTAACACGTTATCCCAGAAAAAAAGACAAAGGAAGCATAAACAAACATGTGTGTCAAATAACACGGCATGGTTTGCACGGATAATATTTGTCGGCTTACAATGATGTTAGCTTTTCTGCTTCGATGAAATGGATGTGGTGTTAGGTTGCAAACATATGTGTTATCTGACCCGTTTTTTGCAACAACGTGTGTTTTAATACTAGATTTTGCTTGAAGAATTAACTAACTGGTTTGTTAGCATTTTTTACAGTGTTCTAACGCCTCGTTATCCATATTGTTTAGTTTATCTCTAATATTACTGGATATAAATGTTTTATTTGGGTTTATTTCGCTATTTGTACTGTATTTTTGTTCAAACATGTTTGAAAAGTTCTCTAAAATTTCTTTTGCATCTGTGATATTTCTCTCACCGACCTGAATGTATTGTATATTTTTTCTATCCGCATTTCTTTTTTCTAAAGAGAGAAAGTATTTCGAATTCCTTTCTCCTTTCTCGTGCCAGGATACTCTTGATCTGACGATGAGTCCGTCTATAAGTGGACGCCTTAGTTCCTCTAATTCATTCTTTAGTATGTCTAACTGAACAGAGTCGTTTGCCTGGCCAGAACTAGTTAACTTTTCTTCTGCGATCATTATTTTTCTCTCTAAACTTTTCTCTCTCTGCCTCGTGTGTCTTGCTTTTTGTTTTGAAAACTGCACGGTTTCTCCTCGTAACATCATAAGCAATGTTTCATAAAATAAGCAATCGCTTATAGTAAGCTGAATTTCTTGGTATTGTGTACTGTCACTGTAAAAAACCTCTTGATAGACGGGCACCGCATATTGTTTTAGCGTGTGGGTAATGCATGCTTTAATTCTTTTTACATATTCTTCATCCTTCAAATGTGCAGTGTTAAGCTTCCATATTCCATTACCCCTCTTGTTTTTGCTTTGGATTTCTAGAGTAATCATATTGTGATCGGTGCGATACCCAGGAATGATGTCAATCGAGTTCAATGAAGTTAATAAGCCTTCGGAAACAAAAAACATGTCAAGGCGTCCAGCTTTCAGTGGGCTTTTTCTGTACCATGTGTACTTTTTGTCCTCTGGATGTGCCTGCCGCCATGCATCAACAAGTCCGTGCTTATATGTGAGGTCTAAGAAGGTTCTTTTGGCTCGAACGTTATTTTCGCCAGCGTAATTATAAGAATCTACTTGAGGTGATATGACGAAGTTGAAGTCCCCACCCATAATAATATGTTGTGCATCAAATTGTTCTAATGTATTATTAAGCTGTCTGTAGAGGGAGAATAATTAATGTTTAGTTGGGAAAAATGAAGTTACGCGGTAGTAGGTATATTCTTCGATCATGAAGCGCGTGCCCACATCCTTCTGCCTATGCATGTGACACATTAGTATGCATTAAATCGTATAATCGGCTCTAACTGCTCATCCTTGAGCTGCTCTGCTCGCAAGTCCTCGGCACTTAGCGGTTTGATTCCCATCTCAATGACGGTACAATCCGACCGAGTGCACGAGTCGAGGTCGATGACCACGGTCACTCTTTGGCTTTGCCCTTCTTTCATTGCCCTCCAAGACAAACGGCTCAGTCCATCCACGTGCGGTATTTCGGGCCCCGGGCGATGCCGCACCTCGAACTCGAGCACGAGCAGCCTCATTTGGGTTCCGTTGTGGCCTGGAGTAGGTATCCGAGAGCGCTGTTGTCTGTGGTCAGTATGAAATGCCGACCGTCAAGGTAGTAAAATAGCTTCTCAAAGAGCAAAGACGACTACCAGGCTCTCTTACCAGTATAGGCTGCGGCAGCTCGGACGGCGTCAACACCCGGCTAGCGTAAGCTATATAGGGTGAGAGCCATCCTCAAACTCCTGATGCAGCGCCGCTCACAGTGCTCGTCAGCTTGCGTCGGTGTAGACATGAAATGGATATTTACCCGAGAAGTCGGGGTAACAGAGCACCGGGCTCCCACATAAATACCGTTTTAGCGCCTCAAAAAACTCCCTACACTCCTCGGTGAATACAAAGGTCACGTTCTTCTTCAGTAAGTTCAGTAGGGGTCGTGAGAGGGCCGCAAAACCCGGTACGAAGCGCTTGTACATAGAAGCTGGCCAAGCCTACGAAAGCTCTTAGCTCTGTCCATAGATAACATGAATCTGGATTGGACACGAAATCAGCCTGATGCAGAATGGGGCCGAAAATTTTGGAATGGGGAATCGACTGTTTTTCTGTGAAAACCATCTCGTTTTGGCTACCACTTGAATGGCAATAACTTTTTTCGACATTTTGATGTTTTTTGCTTATATTTCTTTAAAAATAAATATAAAAACGTGTTTTATTAGAGCCGTATATTGCAACATTTACAAGTGGTTCATCAGATATGCAATGGTCACAAGACGCTACAACGAGTGGAGAGAGGGCGAAATAAGCAGACAACATAAAACATAATGACTAATGAGCATGTTCGTCTCACGCCTGAAAGGGTACGCTCGCCGTTTTCCGCCTTCTCCAGGCTGGGACACAATTCAGGGGCGGCGGATTCGGGGGGGGGCAGGGGGGGGGGCAGCTGCCCCCCCCTGGCAAAATCGTGGGGGCAAAAGTATCTTTTTGCCCCCCCCCCCCCATAATTTGTGACAAAGCTTAGACAAGAAACCATATACCTGATTATTCTGTTCGATCATCTGAAGATGTAACCAGATGCCTATATACTTTCATACGCTGCCTTTCTTAAATGGCAGGCGTTCGCGTTCAATTGAAGTTTTCCTCTCTTCAACCTATTTTTGGAGGCATTATAACGTGACGCAGCGGCAGCCCAGGCCTTCAGTGACCGCTTACAGGGGCGACAGATACGGGGTGGCAGAGGAGGCATCGTCCCCTAATAAACTTTTGGAGGAGGGGCAAACGTATATTCTTGCCCCTCCATAGTTTGTGCCCTAAACATGAGGAAAATTTCCATAATCTGATATTGCAGCTATGCGCTCCTACAGTTTGTCCAACGGTGCCTTTTGAATATGTGTAAATGCTAACCATTTCCGCTTTATATCATTTTTTGTCTTTTTAGATTCGATTTAGAGATACTTTAGGTGTGCAAGAGACGCAACTCATACCTTCAGTGGTCATTTGCCGCTATTTTGTACCTACATAAATGCCAAATCGCAAGCGAGCGGAGACGGAAGGGCTAGCCATTCGCTTGCGGGTAGTTAGGACTGATGAGCGCTCATAATAAGCGACTCCCCTGATTTTTTCAAGCGCAACAGTTTCCAGCGCATAAAATGGTAAACGCGGAGGTCGTACACATTGACCACATTGACCAATGCACGGTATGGTATGACACCCAAAGGCCAGTCATCAGAGATCTGCTTTGGGCATTCGGAGGCTTGTGTGGGGCCAGTGTTAAAACTGGATGTTCACAGTTCAGTATCCGCCTTATTTCAGTTTTCACTATCAAAAAAGTAAAAATTAATGATGGAGACTTTTGAGGGTTAGGGCACTGATCATTAGTGGGCCCCCTCTGTCTAAAGGCTGGCTATAGAATAAAGAGCATCAAACACGAACAGTAGCGGCGGAACACCTTCAATTAAGGGGGGGCACTGCCGACTTTTGGTTCCATTCTTTCCTTGCAACGCCCATAGGGCTAACGTTAAAATGCCAACATCAAAGGGGTGCACGCCGCACGGTGCCCCGGGCCCCCGGTGCCCTCCCCGTTCCGCCGCCTATGAACACGAAAGTAAAATCTAAGGCATTTTGGAAAAATGAGTATGCCCCGCAGCGTCCGATAACTACCACCTTCCAGTGGGTCAAGCCAACGGGATCCAAGTCTATAATGTCACTTAACGATAGCACTAACCATGTCTCACTTTTGGTTGAAATCTGTTCCGAATGGTTTCGGCCACAGACTGGCTGCACTGAGGTCGTTTGGTATGTGCAACTGTAATTAAAGCCACCTGAGGCGCCCTGACACCAGGCTGAAGCTGGGTTGGAAATGCTTCGTCTTTGCAGATATCACTGGCCGCTGATTTTCGAGTGCCTGAACCGGTAGATGTCGTGGCAAAATTTGGTGTGATAATTTGGACCTTACCGCAGTCAGCGCACCCTAAAGCCCTAATAAAGAAACGCCCCAACCAGAGCTTCTGGATTCTCGTTCCAGTCCACCATTCTTTCACCCCAGCCCGCCGCCGCGCTCCCTCACCTCAGCCCTCCGTTCCCAGCTTGACGAGCGTTTGGGCCTTAGTTAAGCCTTGCTGTAGGCTTACTGTATGTAACCCATCGAGACAGCCCGTCTCGGTGATCTTATTTGGCGAACTACTGACTTGGGGAGGGTTTCTGGCGGATCGCTGTCCCAATAGGTTTAGATGCGACCGACTGTCTCTGAATGTTTGAGCGGTCTCCTCCCGCTGTGAGCTAGTTTCAGTTGATATCTGTCTCAGAAATACTTTTTAAAGGAAGGTTAAACGGAAATCGAACGTAAAATGAACAGAGGAAATGGTAACGAGTTACCTCATTGCAAAGAATAGCGCTCGCCTACTTCAGAAGGTTTGGCACCGACCGTTCTTCAACATCTGATATGCGATCGGGTTATGGCACAATTTTTCCCATTGGAGCTTTTTTCTAATACAGCAATACGAAAAGCGTTACATCGTCCACTGGCGGATACAGGGAGCGGGCATTTAAAGCAAATATTTACTCCCCCTCCCCCTGGCTTCTGCATCGCCCGAAATAGACAAAACGTACCTTATGTTTCCTAATAAAAACACTTTTATCAGATTTTTTTTTGCTATATGCTGTTCAGCAGTAAGGAATCGAAATCCGAGGAGTTTTTGGATTTTGGACACTTTTTTGAGGGGTATGTCCCCTACAGCGTCGAAAACGCCTTTCTGGATCCGCCTATGACATCATCTCGACTGGGATCTTGCCCCCCCACGCCAAAATCGAATCCGCCGCCACTGGGACACATCGAGTACGTGCATAGCAGCGCCGGGCAACGCAGGTGGACTTGATTTTTTCCCGACAGACGGGACCGGGCGCTGCTCTGCAGTGGCGGTCGTTGCACTGCTCGCACTCCACCATTGACCGGTTCGGAGTTAGTTGGTGGACGTCCACTGCAGGAACCGTCCTGTCGCCGTCAGTGCTAGCTAGTGGTAGCAGTGATCCCATCAGCTGCGCCTTCCGACCAGCCATGCCTGGATGGTGCGGGCCCTCTTGTGCGGCTGCGTCTAAGTGGGCCGTCTAGAGGTCCACCGGGACTCGATTCTGGTCAACATCGCTCGTTTTCCTGGCAATGATACGACTCTCTCTGTCTCACATTGCACTCCAGGCCGCAGCGCGAGGGCACCCGCTGAGGTGGCTGGCTGACAGTCCTCGGAGAATCCTCCAGTTCAGCAGGGAGTTCTGGACGGCTGAGCTGTTGCGGAGAGAGGCGGCGAGGGCGGACTGGAGGTCGTTCAGGCAGAAGACTGTTTAGAGAACAGTTGCCTTTGGTTCATGCTACATGTCGAAGGAGCAATGAGCAGGATAGTTTGTTTTCCGTCCTTGGGCTTCCTACCTTACCACCATACGGGCGTCCCAGCCGCCCTAGCCACTCCACGAAGCTGTTCACTTCGGGTTCAGATTACATCTACGGTTGAATAGTCTCAATCGTATAAACGATCCTCTTTCTCGATGCCACTGGGCGGGCAACTAAGCAGCCGACCAGCCAATGGGTGACGGTCTTCCCTCGTCCGATTCCTCGCACTCAAGGCACGCGTCGTCTTTCTACAGTCCGATGCAGTGATTGTAGGCTCCTAGCGTCTAGTAGCCGTTGGAAGCCGGAAGGTCTAGCAGCTTCGACGTTCTTCTGGCGTAGAGGGTAAGTTCACCCGACGTGAGCCATTTAGAGTAGTTAACGGGTTTTCTCTAGGGCTAGAGCCGTTTATACCAGTGCCTATAAGCGTGCGTCTGAGTCTGTATCTCGCCGACCGCAAAGCGCAAAAGCCTAACTCTGTACATGGCTTACTCTGGCGCTCGCTCGCTTGTTGCCCCAAAAGGTCTTCTATGTATATTGTATTAGCGAAGCATTCCAATGATGGATTAGTGTCAGCTTCTAGTCAATCACAATAGTAAAAACATATAAAACTCAAGCACACACACGCATACACATTGTACTAAAATACCAAAGCGCTAGTCACATGTCGAGTTTAAAAGTCGTAAAAACTCCGCTTTAGTTCGAGAGCCGGTGGTGGCAGGCGGCAGGCGATTCCAGGACGAGGCCGCTCGGTACGACAAGGCCCGGCGCGACATGGACAGCCGGTAAGCCGGCAGCTCCAGTACACCGGCACACGTTGCCCGCGTTGAGCGCTGCGATACAGCAGCTCGCCGAGTGAATAGGGAGCGGATCGCCTCCGGAGCGCAAGGGTCACTCAGCGCCCTGAACACAGTGGAGCAGTCACGGTGGACGACAAGATCAGCAATGTCATGCCAGCCGAGGGCTCTCAACACCGGTGAAATATGTTCAGAAACCCGCGCTCCGGAAACGACCCTAGCACCAAAATTCAGGATCTTCTGCACCTTATGTACATGACAGCGAGCGGCCCCGCCCCAGACGGAGAGGTTGGGTTCACAGCCGCCGGCGGTGGCATTGCGGCACAGTCTGCCTTTTAGGGGCTGGTCAAGACACTGCACAACGCAATACGAATAAGAAGCCAGGGATTTGCTCAAATCAAACTATAGTCACATCTGCAGTTCGCAAAAAGTATCGAACACGTGTTTGCGGACATGCAAAGGCTGCAAGATGTAAGGGTTTGATACTGAGTTGAGTTATTTCATTGTTGAATTGAAATTAGTCGATTATTTCTTAGCTAAAGTAAAAACTAACATTTTTTCCAAACATTAAACAATGCACCCTCACTAATTTTAAGCTACTTTGTGAAAATATTTTTATGACAAATTAATGCGAATGTTTCATTGAGCAGTGTGTGCAAAGGAAGCGCATTATCAGCTATGCAGGAAAATGTTAAAATCACTGGCAAGACCTGAGTTAAAGCCATTCGAATATAAGTCCGCACCGAGTCAGCCTTAAAAAATGCTTATAGGACGCACGTCATTGCTGACGCTGAAGCTGACTTGTCGGAACATCAAATCCAGGCCTCAAATGAACACCGGCCGAATTACCCCAACCCACCGGCCAAAAAACCCTGCTAGCGGGGTAATTTGACCGCTTTGCAGACCTTTGTAAAACGTCAATATCTAAGTACAAGTAGCTAATCTATCATTTTCAGTTTATTGTACGGCAAAGTAAAATGATTGTGACTGCCAGCGTTGAGAGAGTGCAGAAATATGTCGCCAATTTGGAGATACAACGCTTTCTAAAAAAAAACGGCCAAGTTGCCCTATCCTCCGCTACGGTTAGAGTGACCACACACTGAGCTCAGAGGTAATTAGTTGAAAAATTGAATCGGCAGGAACACCGCTTACCACACCCAGCGCCCTCTACGACGTGGAAAACGGGCTGTCAGTCCCAGCACTTACCTCAGGTCTTACCTCAGTGTTCAAACAGACCCCCATCACTACAGCAGAGCAATGCGATCAGCCAGGGCCCAATGCTTTTAAAAGGTAGCGTAACGCTGGACTCGTATGCAGAGCAATGTTTCTGTACAATACCTAGACTACGGTCAGCGGGCGCGTCCTCAGAGAGCTCTGTGAGCCAGCGCATGGTTCGCATAACCGGTATTATAGCTTCAGGAAGCGAAATATTGCAGTCTAACGGATAAATGTATTAATTAGCAGTAAAAGCATCACATAAATATGGACTCGATGAGGTCTACTACACCATGATCATCATATCCGCCGTGAATCAGTCGGCAGCCAGCGTCACCTGTTGGCGAGATTGGAAAGGTGAGTCCCTCTCCCCCCCCCCCCCCCCCAGAAACAGCTGACCAGTCGGCTCGGTCGGCGCTGTCCCCTCCCCCTCCCTCCCACACCAACTAACGCCGGTTGATCACATATCGCCCACGCTCCCCTCCCCTTCAAGGATACAAAAGCATGTTTAGGTCCACAAAGTACCGCTCCCGCCCGGCCGGCTGCCCGGGGCGAGACGGAAGAAACGCCTACTGGCCGCGGCCGCCCAGCGACTTGTCCATGAACTTCTTACGGGAGAAGCAGAGCCACCACTTGGACGGCTTGCCGTCCTCGGTGCTGAAGACCTTCTCGGCGATCCGCAGGCCGGTCTCTTGGCGCAGCTGGGTCAGGTACTGGCGCATCTGGTCTGTGGAACACAGAACAGACCTGAGTAACAAACACACAGGGAGTGCGAGAGTGACTGATCTGTTACGTGACGAAATGGATGCGAAATAAAAGTGCTTCTATACCGCGTAGCTAAGCCTCGGTCACGATAAGACAGATGCCGTAATTGCTAAAGTAGAATATGATCCACACAATGTGAAGGAGCTGACGAAATTTTATATGGTACAACGTTTCTTTGAGCATGATTGTAATTAATAAAAATGGTAAAGTTGACCTTATGCTCAAGTCATAATATCGGATAAATTCATTAGACTTCTTTCAATGAGTTCCTCTGATATTATGAGCATAAGGTCATTTTCACCATTTTCATTGACCTGACTTAACATACAGGATGAAAGTAACAACAGAATGCTCACTGCTCGGTCTTCTTAAAACGGTCCCACTCGGCTTCAGGAGCCATGCCTACGCCATACAAAAGCGAGGAGATCGACGAGGTAAAACAACACTCGATCACTTCCATGGCATGTCACTAGCAGATCCTACCCACCGCGTCGGTCATCCAGGCTCGTCTGACTGTAGCTCAGTCCGTACAGCCCCCTCCCCCTGATGTCATCCCATCCCACCGGCGGCGCGTGGGCACTGACCGGCCTCAGTATCGTCCTTGGGCTTCCCGTAGACGGCGTTCAGCGGAAAACCGGCCTCTCCGGGAATGTCGAACCGCGAGATGGCCAGCGTGTACATCTCCTGCAGGGCGGCGTTCTTGTTGGCGCACTTCTGCAGCTTCTTCAGACACTCGGTGATGTAGAGGGTTAGGTAGATGAGCGTGCGGTCCGCCTCGCTCTGAAACAAACATAGCGGCACTCAGTGACCCTCATATGAAAAGTGCCACAAGTATCAACCATTACATAACTTGCACAGTAATTCAGCACTATTACCAACCAGGTGTTTCCACATGCAGAGTCTGAAACTGAGGAGAGTTATCCACAAATAATAAGCATTTTATTGGTAAATCTGGTAAAAGTCCTACACATACCTTGATCTCGTATGTCCTGAAGAAGACATTGGCCTTGAAGTATCCTATTGCCTCGTCAATGATGTCTGCGTCTGTTGCACGTGGTGCAGGGCCTCGGTACTGGGTCCGCACTGGCAGCAGGGCCATGTTGGCCACCAGGCCTGGTGGGCTGGTGTACTGAGAGTGGTAGGCCTGCAAGACAGGCAGCCCATGGCAACCATTAGTAGCATCTAGTACGAGTCTACATATTTTCCGCATTTGCTTGAGCGTCTCAATCTACATTTATACAGCCATATCTAGGTAGGTAGGTACCTTTGCCATATTTAACTAACAAACATGATTAAATATCAGACAGGATTTGTATTTAAAAAAAAAACTAGCCTTCACAGTTCACAGCCCTATATTTATTACCTAGGCATGTAAGTGTCTAGTCAAAAATCAACTGAAATTGAAAAAAACTTAATTTGCAGAAGCCATGATACATTATTACAGCTAAGATACGTACCGGCATGATAAGATATTGACTGAAATGTGTGACTAAGCCCAAGCCCAAACTAAGCCAACAATCCTATCTTCCAGCTCAGCAGTCGCATAAAATAACACCGAAAAACAGCAAAAAAAGCCCGAAGTCCCCGAAGTAAGATGATCGAAATACGCCTCAGGCGCGCCACTTTTGGTTGTGGAATATGTAAGTGTTCGGAATTTGGCTTGTGACGGCTCTAGCGTCGGTTTTTTCATGGTAATTTGAAGTTATATCAGTAAAATAAAGCGCAAAGAAAATTAATGCTTTTTGGGTCATCTTGTACTGTTTTGATGCCTTGAAAAAATTATTGTATTGAATACTTTCCAAAAAAGAAACAAAATACATTAATTGACGTCATCAAATATGGCGTAGCTCATATCCAAATCCTGCTATCGAACAGGACTGAGGGCGAGGCCGGCAGCCCCTTGCTGCTATCGCTGCTATCGGCTTCCTGCCTTCCTGCGCTTCCTGCATCTCTGCCCTTTTTCCCCCGACACCGCTCATCACGTTGATGCAGCTGGTGTTTCCCAATATCTCAAGTCTCGGAGGGTCAGAATATATACAAAATATTACAATACCACTTACAAATGCGAGGCGTGTGACATTTCAAAAGCTTCCGTCGATAACGTCAAAGCTTCCCCATTGCCCAGGGTACCGCCCGCTCGACACTCCGTGAAACCTCGGAACAATGAAGGAGGCATCCACCAAATACAGGCGGCACATTATCCAAACTCATATATTCTGGAGGACATTGTACAAGCACGGCTCCAAATCTGGCGAAAATACGGCGCTATATGTGTATGATGTGGTCGTGGCCAGTCCGGTACACGGTACACTAGTCGCGTCAGCCGGTACGCTGCGAGGGGACCCGCCCCGTTGCCGTGCCTGGCAGTACTGCGGCACATTGCGCCGTTCAGGTGCTCCCTCACACGGGCCGGGACGCTCTGTCAGGTGAGCGCCGTAAACCAGCACCTATCCATATCTCCAGCGGTTCGCTAAGGTCATATAACAACTTTGTACACACGCGCGCACACGCACCTACTTGGGCAATATAGCCCACGGACACATTAATGCATAGGCACCAAAACACGGAGAAACAAAACGCACGAGAGCTTGCTCCAGCGCACAACACAGAGAGGAAGTGGCTGGGCCGGTGGCGGGCTGAGGTGAGCGCGGTTGGTTAGTCTGTCTGCTGCTCACCACTGCCCGGCCGGACCGGCGCGGCGTCCCCGCCACCGGCCCCGAGCAGCGCGTCACTCAGCACACGGCCGGCGGTCGGCGGCCTCTCACGTGGGCACGCCGTCGCGGCGGCTGAACTTTTTGATGCGCTTCCACTCGCCGGTGGAGTAGTTCATTTGGAAGTGGGTCTCGGCCACCATGGGCACCAGGCCGGCGCCCTCACTCGGCTGCAGCGTCTCCGGGTCCTCGGACAGCTTGATGGTGACCACGTTACCCAGGTGAGGGCACGGGTTGTCTGCGCACACACGAACACAGACTCCGTCAGTGGCGCACATAGAACATGAGCTGGTTCAGCGCTAGCCAACCGAGCATCGTCGGATGAGGGCGCCCTTTTCATGGGCAATTAATATGGCGTCCGTTACTTTACTAATGTATCGTCCCTCAGATCTATTTAGCCTTTTCGCTCGTCCCATATAAGTCACCGTGATATATCCCATCTACCTTCGCTCCATCTCTTCCCTACACTGGACCCCGCACCCTCCGCCCCCCCCCCCCTCCGCCCATAACGTCTCCTACGTAGGACAGCCCCTAACCTCCCCTGACTGCTCCCCGGCCCCTCACTTGCAGTGAACAGCCCTCCGGCCTGCCCGCCACCGTCCGCTCACCCCTGGAGCCGGCGATGAAGCCCAGGATGAGCGCCTTCTCGGGCCGTGTGACCTTGTTGGCCGTACGGAACATCTCCTGCGCCTCGAGCATCTGCTCGCGGGTCAGCGTCAGCCCTCGACGCTGCGTGTTCGCCTGCCGGAGTCGCCAGTCAGTGTCACAACAGCGCGCCGCCAACAGCGCTACAGACATCGACCTCACCTTAAGTCGGGCGGTGAAAACGAATGAACGCAACCGAATAGTGGTGTTAATTCAAGTCATGACACCAAGGGTATATTGCAGTGCTACTCCATTTAGTACTACACATCGCTCTGATCATTTTGATCAGACAGTCAGAGTCGATTGATATTACAACTACAAGTCAGCAAAAGCCGCCAAGACTGGCATATGACTTGTATGAATTCAATAAACAACTCATATCTGGTTTGATAGCAGAGCTCGTGAACTTATTCTGACTTAAGCTATACTCATTAGCCATCACTGGGTGGCATTTCAAAGTGCATCTTCTACCATCGATCCCGTGTTAGCGCCAGCACAGTCCCAATCGCGGCTCACCTGCGGCTGGGCGATGATGGCCACCTGCTGCTGCTGCTGCTGCTGCTGCTGCTGCTGCTGCTGGGCGGCCGCCGGCTGCTGGCTGCTGTACTCAGCCACCCGCGGAACCAGCACGTGCTGCTGGACACGCACACAAACACACAGCGTCAGCCACGGACATCAGGACGTGTGGTCTCCACTGGTGAAACAGGCAACTACACTTTGGGCATACCTCTACAAATTCACTAGCGCCAAGTGCGGCACTTATTGGCCAATCAAAAATCCCGGGCAGGATACCCTTGGACACTCAAATCCGCCGCGGCGCACCATAACTCATTCCCGCGCTCGCGACTAGGTTCCGCTCTGGTCTATCGTCGCCAGGCGTTCAGGCCGTACCTGTACCTGCTGCCCGGGCTGCTCGGGCTGCTGCTGCTGCTGGTACGGCTGCGGCGGCTGGACGGCAGGCTGCGACGGCTCGTACGCCGGCGGCTGCGACTGGTACATGGACTGGGCGGAGACGAGCCCGGCCGCCGGCGCCGCCTGCGTCGGCCGCGACACGCCGTCTGACGGAGGAACGACCGTCAGCGGGACAGAAACGTAGGTTCGAAAATAAAATGGAGTCAGGCAGACCATAAATTTAGCTGAAACTCAAACAGGAAAATAGTTTTCCATAGCGGATCTTGTCGCCTCTACAGAAGAAAATGATTCCAGTGTCGGCAGCATTTGAGTAATGCCCACGCCCTCAATGATGCTAAGAAATTCGCGAAAATCGTTTCGCCTCTCGAAATTAAGGTGATAACTGACAACACAGTGATGAACTTATCGGACGCAACAGAAGCTGGCGCAATGCTGAGACGCAGAGCATCTCCCGCCTGCCCGCCGTATATAGAGAGTATGGTGCTGTGTGGATTCCCGGGCCCGCTGGTCGGCACAGCCGCCCACTCACTGGTGGCCGGCGTGGGCGTCGCCTGCGGGGTCTGCGGCGGCGGCTCGGCGGCCGGCACCGGCGCCGGAGTCGGCGGGTTGGCCGACAGCAGACCGGCCGCGTAGTCGGGCGTGGCCGGCACCCGCTCCTCGGCCGGCTTCTGGCGCTTGGAGGCCGGCGCGCCGGCCGCAGCAGGGGCCGGCGCCGCCTCCTTCGGCTGCTCCTCGTCCTCTGTGGGTTCATCAGGTCAGGGGACGGGTCAGGGGACGAGTCAGGGACGGGTCAGGTAACAACAGACGCCATATCTTCCTCTGATGGTCACACAGTTATGACGGGCCACGTTAGTCCAAACGCCATCAACGTCATAGCAACCCGCTGTGACTCGAGCAAGGCGCAGCTGTAGGGGGTCCCCTTAAAGGTGACGTTGTTTATGACCGCATGCATGTAAACAAATCGTGGAGGGCCCCAAGAATGAATTTTGTTCGCATTTTGCTCAATGAAGGACAGAATTATCGGCCGCAGATTTGTCTGCCAACAACCCAATTTCCTCCACCCAATTTTCTTACAACACATAACATTCATTACTGATACATTATTAAGAAGGAAAAAAACAATGCAAAAACATGACAGACTAACGCCTATAGCATTATAGGGCATGAGCGCACCGATTTGGCGCCAAAGCGGCGTCGCCAGCGCATCCCACTATGTCCCGGTGGGACAGTGTACCACCCGGCCGGCCGCGAAGCGCACTCACCGGGCAGCTTTTTCCGTTTGTTTTTGCCTTGCTGCAGTTGCGCCTGGAAGCCGATGGGCTGTTCGTTGATGTCGAGCATTTTGACGCGCCCCTCCTTGCGTCCGGCCGGGGTGCGGGGCAGCCGGGAGGCCGGGGCGCCGGCGGCCGCCGACAGGCGCGACAGGTTACTGGTGCCGGTGAACCCGCCGGAAGGCAGCCGGCTCGGTATGCCGCGCAGAGGGGCTGAGAGGGGGCGTACGGCGGCAGTCAGCACACAGACACTCTTAGAAGACGGCACTGACGACGCATACGGCCAGCACACACAGACGGTAAGGAGTAAGGACACTGTATATCAGACGCAGTCAGCACACAGACACACTTAGTAGACGTCAATAACGCATACGGCCAGCACACACAGACGGTAAGGACACTGTATATCAGACACCTCGAGCGAATTCCGACAACTATCTTATTTGTTGGTAACAAGGAACCAGCTGTGGAAGGGGGGGCGGTCAGCTGTCATGTAGCTGAAGTTTTTCAGTACTATTCCCGTTTTAAGTGTCAAAACGAAACAGATGTTAACAAAAAATACAACTAGACAAAGCAATGTATTCAAGCGTTGGGTTATTTTCGGTTCGTCGACGTTTCTCGGCTGGCTGCGGCGCTCACCGGAGTTGTCCATTTTCCGCGGCATTCCCCGCGAGCGGACCGGAACCGAGGGCACCACCGTCTTCTTCAGCTGCGCGCTGATGTCCTGGGCCTTCTGCAGCAGCTCCAGCTTCAGCGCCGCCGACTTGGGCTTCCGGCGCAGCGAGAAGTGCTTCTCTGGCTGCGGCTGATCGTCAGGGACGGGGGGCGGGGGTAAGACTTGGCTGGCGGGCAGCAAACGATCGGTAACTAACCAACGAAACAACGGAGCCCGTGCAACAAATCATAGGCATGGGCTTTGCGAGGGGAATTCCGACCCCTTCTATTGCAGTGTGGCATTTAATCATGTTGCATTGATGTGGAAAACAAATAAAGAAATCGAAAATAAATTTTGATTTAAGATGCAAGGATTGTATTACATACAATGAAATTAATTAAAGTAGAAGCACGGATCCGTATGAAGCCGAAGTTCTGTTGTGTTTTCATTAAAGCTAATCAACGAATCAGGGCCTGGTAATGTCTCATAACTTTGAGTACACACACATTCAAAACAGCACGTATGTATAACCGGTGGGCTGAAGATTGTGAGGAGCCCAGTTCATCCTGCGCCACGACACGCTCCGGACTGCCCAGTCGCATTGCCTGACTGAGAGCCAGTGTCGGCGGGCGCCCCATCCCGGGCGGAGGGACCGGGAGGGCGGCCCCGCTGGTGGCGGGGAGGGCGCCACTCACCAGCTGGCCGGTGGTGGCCGCCAGCGCCGCCCGGTTCAGGTAGTGACACTCCAGGGGCAGCAGATCGACGTCCAGTGTCTTCCGCACTGCAAACAACGCAGCAGACGGCCAACGTCAAACGGCAATCCACAAATACTACAGTGATAACACAGGCGCATACTTTGTGAGCTAGGAATTATCGACGCTGGCGAACGTGAAACTTTCGGTCTTAGCTGGTCCCACATATCCACAGAGGACAAGAAAATATGAATAAATTCTTCGTTTATGGATATTTGAAATGCATTTGTGACAAATAGATGGAAAATTGACAATACAGTGAACTATAGGAGCCTACAAACTAATGCAACGATAGTAGACAGATTGGTTAAAATTAGGCAGGCGTATCATCTATACCTTAGCAGTTACCCCCATAAAATGAGCAAAATTATCATATAGCAGAGCACCTGCGTTCCAAACATACCATATGCAGTCTAGAACACTTTCCCTTTTGGAATATATGATCACCTGAAACGTCTTCGAGACTCACCCAGCTTCTGCAGCTCCTGAATCAGGTCACCGAAGATCTTCCTATTCTCCTCGACATTGCCGATTTCCGTGTTGAAATTCCCCGTTGCCGGGAATGTTTTCATGACTTCAGCCAGCATTGATACCCATTGGTCTGAGTCCAGAGCAGCAATCTCGAGGATTTCCTCGATGTCGACTTTCCACTGAAACAAGGGTCGGATAGTCAGCTAACGACACTAACGAGTGTAGCTGATTCGCTAATATCAGTTTCTAACCGGCGACAGATTGTGTAGATTCACCAGCGCCACTAGCTTAGCAGACAGCAGCAACAAAGGGCAATCAAGCAACCAGTTTCATTAGGAACCTAGCTTGCAACGCTTTATCATCACCCAAACATCATCGGGACAGCTCAAACAGTCTCATTTCAGGGGCTCCAGGAAACTTGTATCTTTAAGCTAAAATTATGCCCAGCGCAACCGGGTCCAACATTCCTAAAACGTTGCTTCGCTGCTCGCTCCTGCGTTCCTCTGAAACGCAACTTCCATTGCTTGCAACTCGATTATCCTATTTAAACCTGTGAAGTGCTGGTGGTCTGAATTTTTCGTGGAGTGCTGCGGGGCGCGTTTGTACGCTCCCCCTACTAACTCGGCTTCTGGGTCACGTAGCACACGCGGTAAGCGGTATTAGAAAGAGCGTAATTACGAAGAAAGTACTTCAATCATTTTCAGGCCAGGTCAAATATCAAGGCCACAAGAGGTCTGCAAATGTTAAATTTCGCCTGTTCAAACAATTTTCGATAAATTGACTCATAATTCAGGAATAATAGAGCATCCATGATAGAGCTACAGTGCCACGGAAAAGTGCATTTGAAGGCTCTTTCAACGTTCTTTCAGATTTTCCAAAAAAAATACAAAGAAGCATTACCATGGCTACCAAATGCACTTTTATGAGGTACTGTAAGCTCTATTCATTTTCCAGTTATGCATCAATTTGTGGAAAATTATCAACCATCAAGATAACATAATGCATACCTTGTGATAATTATGAGAACTACAAAAATGAATAAAAGAGCATTTGATGGCTTTCCAGTACCTATCGTGGTTAGCCCACACCACCGCAGGGGCAATATTAGACTCATGAGATTTAAGGTAAACTTAATAATCCATCTTTCCAGCACAAGTGACATGTAACCATCTAACATCAAAGGGAAACCAGGGCCCAGTTCAAGTGTTTGTGACTGCCATGGCTTTCGTGGTTAAAAAGGTGGGGCTTATCCAGTGGCCTATCAGGATGGCAGAAACTCCTGTGTATGTTGACTGATTGGCCACTAGCTAAGCCCAGCCTTTTACACCGCAGGAGCTGTAGCACCAGCAGCCACAGACACTTGAACAGGACGCCCATCTTTCACCATAGCGCTAAATCGTGACACATCAACACAGTTTCCATGGTCTCAAAAATTTTCAGAGCCCACCTAGGGTATTAACATGCATTAGTCGCATGTTGTTAAGTTGCCAAAATATACATAGACTTACTTCTTCTAAGTTCCTTCTTGGAGTGTGAAGAAGTGCTAAAAGAAGCTTCAATTTTACTTGTGTTTGCAAATTTACAAAACACTCACGAATGTTTCTCAGTACTGAGACATTCAGCTGTGAGCATATCGATCCATTAATCCATGTATCGTTAGATGTTCCTAATTTATTATGAAGCCAAAGCGAAGTATCACTGTCCCTAACATTAGACATGACTCCGCGGTCACCGCCGCCCAGTAAGCACAACCAACTACGAACGAATCTGCTGCAAGATAACTGGCGCAAAACAATTTGGCTCGCTCAAGCTTCGTTGATTCACGTTCGTCAATATGGCAGTAGCTCATTTTCTATAGTTAGATAAAGAGTAACATGGAAATTGGAAAATTAACAGAAATGAGGGCAAAAGCTCTTGTAGACCAATTCTAGACACTGGATGGAGCACAACTAAATCATCGACCCAATATGGAATTTTTCGTTTTAGGGCGCCTTGGTGTGCATAATAGCCAAATCCACAACCACACGTATGGAAGACAACAGTTTGCCTCGATGACCATGTGACTGAGATCTTTGGCCTAGAGAATTTATGGAGCATTTCACATTAATAAAACAGGAGTAACCGAGCAACCAGCATTATTTTATATTTATTAATATACCTCCTACCTTTGTATGCTGATTGATACGCTCGAAAGATGTCTGCTTCAATGTGTGCTGTTATGTAGGTATTTTTGGCTTAAAATTGATCAAATTGATAAAATTTATTGATATGTTTGCAGTGCATAGGTGTCTTTGATCGCAAAATGCTTCAAGACCGATTTTCTGTTTTAGACAAACATATCTATAAGTTGAAATATGTTACTGCTACTAGATTGACATACGTTCACCAAACAACAAATGGCGCAGAACGGCGCTGTTATTACGTTCATAAAGTTGGCTTCAAATTCGGATTCGGATTCCAGCACCACATTCGTGGAAAAAATGACAAAAATGGACCCCTCAGAATCGATTTAAATTAACAGGATAGATAGACCAGGACATGCTTATTACGAAAATAAATCACCTAGGCTTGGCACCCCCTAAGAACTGAGGAATCTTAGGTCAAAGTTCAAGGTCATTCTCGGCGGACCCTTTGGATTCTCGTAAAAATTGGTACAACTATAGTCCATGAAAAGCTGATTTCAAAAATATCAATTTCTTACTTTGGCAAGCAGCACGAACTGATATATAGTAGGTCAAAGGTCAGAATCAAGGTCACGTATGTGTAATACAGGAAGTGGAAGTGACCACGTGGCCAGGTGAGAAAGGAGGACCCCTTAGATTTCAATAATTTTTTGCTCAATGATGCAAACAATGTTGGAGATGCTACTGCTGGTTTTTCTTGTTTTGGCAAGGTCAAACTACGGAGAAATGACGGGTCAAAGGTCAAGGTCATTTTTAGCGGACCCTTTCGATTCACATATAAATTTTTATCCCAATACAATTTTTAATGCTGGTTATTATTCTGCGTATTGTTAGGCTTGGCAGGTCTTAAATTATTTTAAAATATTTAAATAATTTAACCTTTAATTCACCTATCCCAACATGGCTACCGTGCGAGCACCTATCAAAACCTTGATGAAAATAACAAACCGAAAATCTGAGAAACGCGATTTGACCTTGGACGTGCCCCGTGCCAGTGCACTGGCCTTACCTTAGGGGTGCTGAAGAACTTGATTTGGTAGGTATAGTGTGTTTTGGTGTGGGTTATTGTAATTTTAATGTATTGCACATTGCCTGATTTGCGACACAACTTACAAAATTGAAATAGCAGTCGTAAGTAGTGTCAGTGTCGCAAGTTGACCTTGCCTTGGGGTATACCGAATAGGTCACAGGTCATTCGGGTCATTGCCTCGAAAGTTACGTGGTACGTGTAAAATTGTTTGAACTTGAGATCCTGAAAATTTTGTTGCAATCCGTTGATGCTAATGCAAGTTATAGAGCTTGAACTGACAGGTCGTCTATGAGGCCTCCATCCATGCAAGCGAGGCAGCAAGAGTGTTGAAAATGGTCCATAATATGCTATTTCACATTTATTGGGGTATTCAGGAATTGGAAGTAGCCTAACACCATTCCAGCAACTACTGGCGAATCCAGAAAGGCGGTGTTGGACGTTGCAAGGGTCATCCCCCAAAATTCTCCCGATTCCAAAAACGTGTCCCAGATGACCCCCATGACCTCCAATGAGCTCTGCGATGACCCCAAGTTGACCTTTTTGACCTGACGTGTCCCAGATGACCTCCGTGACCTCCAGTTTAGCTCTAATAACTCTAAGCTGACCTCTGTGACCTGGCATGTCCCAGATGACCTCCATTTGAGCTCTGTGTGACCCCAACTTGACCTCTGGGACCTCACGTGTCCCATATGACCTCTGTAACCTCTAAGTGATCTCTCTGATGACCCTAAGCTGAACTCTGTGACCTGACATGTCCCAGAAGACCCCCAGTTGAGCTCTGTGATGACCATAAGTTGACCTCTGTGACCTAACGTGCCCCCAAGTTGCCCTTTGTGACCGACGTGTCTCAGCTGCACCAGTGGTCTCCAATTGAGCTCTGTGATGACCCCAAGTTGACATCTGTGACCTGACGTGTCTCATATGACCTCTGTAACCTCTATGTAGGTATAGGTATAGGTATAGGTATATAGATAATGGACTTGGGGTAGCAGTATGCTATTTGTTGTCCATGTCATTGTTGGCAAGGAAACATGTCAGGGTACTCATTGAGGTTGGAGGTCACAGGTCACAGTTGGCTTTGAGCTGGAGGTGCTTATCTAGCTTAGCTTTAAATGTAGCAGTGGTGTCAGCAGACACAACATCATCTGGTAGCTTGTTCCAGTCATTAGCCACCCTCTGTGAGAAGAACCTTTGTCTGGCTTGATGGACTGACTGCTCCTTGTGTAATTTCATATGGTGACCTCTTGTGTTTGTCGTCCTCAGTTTGAAAAACTTCTCTCTCCTCACATTGAGCTTCCCTGACATGATTTTATACGTCTCAATCAAGTCGCCTCTTTTTATCCTGTCTTTAATAGATACGGTCTTCAGGACTTTTAGTCTTTCTTGGTATGGCCTGTGCTTTAACCCCCTCACCAATCTTGTAGCTCTGCGCTGGATGTTTTCGAGGAGACTGATATCTTGAACAGCTTGGGGACCCACAGCTTGTATACAGTAGTCCAGGTGTGGTCTCACATATGAGTTGAAGAGGCTGGTGAAGTTTGTTGCTGTGATTTGGTCAAAGGACCTCTTTATCATTCGGAGAGCTACCATTGCTTTGCTCGCAGCTCTTTGACAGTGACTAGTAGGTCGAAGGTCGTTTGTTATAGTCACCCCCAGGTCTCGCTCCTTATCTGTGACTTCTAGTTTGACTCCTCTAATACTGTAAGATCTTTTTGGGTTATGTGGTCCACAGTGCATCACTTTACACTTTTGGGGGTTGAATTCAAGAAGCCATTGTTCAGTCCATTGCGAGAGTCTATCTAGGTCTGCCTGAAGTTGTTCTGAGTCCTCTGAATTTCTGACCTTGCGATAAATCTTCATGTCATCTGCAAACAGTTTTGCGTCGCACTGGACCAATGTGGGCAATTCGTTGACATATATCACAAACAGGATGGGTCCCAATACTGAGCCCTGCGGAACTCCGCTGGTCACAGCCTCTTCTCTAGATTCTTGGTCATGAACTACTACCTTCTGAGTCCTGTCCTGAAGAAAGTTTGTGATCCATTGAAGCACTCCTGCTTTGACACCATAGGCAGCCAGCTTCTTAACAAGTCTTCGGTGGGGCACAGAATCAAAGGCCTTTTTAAAGTCACAATAGATGATGTCCAGTCCACTGCTGCTGTCCAGTATGTGTGTCCAATCCTCCAGAGCCTCTAGAAGATTGGTCAAACATGATTTTCTGGGTACAAAGCCATGCTGTTCTTTGCAGATGAGATCTTTCTCTAATAGATGGTTGAGCAGGTGCCTTTTGATAATTCTTTCCATGACCTTACATGCATGACTAGTCAGACTCACAGGCCTGTAGTTACTTGCCAGTTTTTTGGAGCCTCCCTTGAAGAGTGGTACCACTGCTGCTCTCTTCCAAGCTGTTGGTAGCTGTCCGCTTGTCATGGACTTTTGGAATATCTGCATGAGTGGGTATGCTAGCTCAGGTGCACAGTTTTTCAAGAGAAAGGGGGAAACATCATCCGGTCCTGATGCCTTGTCTTCAGTCAACGTTTGAAGTTCATGGAGTACTTCCTGAAAAGTAATGTTAATATCCTCGAGTGATTCTCCTTCTTCCACCTGACTTTCAAAAGCTGGCAAAACACCGCCTTGTTCTTTTACAAAAACTGAGCAAAAGAATGTTTGTAGTTCATCTGCAATCTCTTTCTTTGTTGCTATCACAGTGCCATCAGGTTTGACTAGTTCCATCACTTTGTCTCTTGTTTTGCTTTGCAGTCTTACATATTTGGCTATCTTCTTTGGCATTATCTTAGCTGACCTTGCCAGCTCTTCCTCATACAACCTTCTTGTCTGCCGGATGTGACTCGTGGTCTCGTTTCTGATCCTGGTAAACTTCTTCAGATTCTCTGCTGTTTGTTCTTTTCTGTACTGCTTGTAGGCTTTATATTTACGCTTCACTTGCTTATCTAGTGCTTTATTCCACCACGGTGGTGACAGTTTTGTTTTTCTTCTGCCTTTGAATAGAGGAACATACTTCTTTCTGCAATCGTGTAACTTATCAACAAAGAATGTCCATGCTGCTTCAACATCCATGTTTTCTATCACATCCCACTGCACCTGTGCTAGCTCATGACGGATAGAATCATAGTTACCAGCTCTGTAATTGTATCTGAGTTGTTCCTTGGCCTCCCTGTTTTCAGAGTGTATTCTATAGTCCCATATTATCACACAGTGATCACTTTTTCCTATTGGAGCTTCATATTTGACTTCCTCAACATTGTTTTCCTGATTAGTGAGGATGAGGTCCAGGGTAGAGGGGGCTGTACCTGCTCTGTGCCTGGTGCTGGATTTCACATGCTGGGTTAAGTAACAGTCTTGTACTATGTTGTAAAACTGAGTGGCATCAGAGTTTGGTGGTCCTGAAATTGCACCAGTGTCCCAATCAATTTCTCTGTAATTAAAGTCTCCCATAACCAGGTAGTCTGTAGCACTAATTGTTTTCATTTTCTCTAGCAACTTCAGCAGTTCTTGATTATTTTCCCGATCACTGTTTGGTGGTCTGTAGCAGATGCCCACCACTATTGTGTTCCCAGGCCTTGTGTGAATTCTACACCATGCTGCTTCTTCAAAGTTTGAATTGTTCAAAATATCACACTCGCTGACCCTTAAATGATCTGCCACAAGAAGTAGAACACCTCCACCTTTACAACCATCAGGTCGGGACTTACTGGCTGCTACTTGATAGCCTTGAATGTGAATCTCATCCTTCTGCCACACTTCTGTCAGTCCTATAATGTCTGGCTTATGAATGTCCACCCTGTTCACAAACTCTTCCATCTTGTTTCCTAAGCTATTGACATTAGAGTAGAAGCATGACAAAACTTTGTTGAGAGTCACACTACTGTTCTCTTGGGACCACCTTGTTCTGAAAGATCCTGTGTGTCTCCTTGCCTTTTCTTTTGAGTTCGTCCCTCAGTTCTTTTTGCTTTGATCTTTCTTCTGGCGACAGATCCTTGGTGATGTACCTGTTCTTGAACCCTACATCTGTTAGTCTGAACCTCTTTTTGTACAGGTCCTCTAGTTGCTCTTTGTCTTTAAGTTTCACCAAAAGCAATCTCGGTTTGTCGGATGAAGTGTCTCTTCTGCCAAGACGGACCACGTCTAGCAAATCTATATGAGTGTCGTTGCCTCGCAGGGCCCTAGACATCTCTTGGATCCTTTCCTTGTCATATTCCTTCCTTACCTCTGTCTCGCTTGACTCTGACTCTGGCAGGTTGTGAATGATCAGGTTCATGTCCCTTTTCTCGTTGCTCGTTTGAACAGCTTTCTTTATCGTGTCCGAGCTCTGTAGGATAACCTTTTTCTGTTCGCTTAGTTTTTCTACTACTTTCTTCTCCATTTCATTTATTTTTTTCTCGATCCCTTTCTCTACAGTTTTCTCATCCTTGTCTTTGCCAATTGCTTCTATGACATTCTTTTCTACCTGCTCTACTCTAGAGATCACTTGTTGCAGTGAAACCGAGACCTTGAATTTCATTCTGCATGTTTCGCACACCCAGAAGAGGTCGTGTAGGTCGATGGCTTTAAAAGCCTCAACACTTAGGCCCTGACAGCTCGGGTGGAACCAGTCATTACAGCCTTCGCATTCTATAGAATCTTGTTTCTTCCCGATAGTTTTGCCACATGGTTTCCCAGTACTTCCTCTGCACTGGAATGCCTTACCTTTCTTTGATTTCTTTTTGCTTTGCACAGTCACAAACCCCTCCTCAGCACTTTCATTCCCGCCACTTTCATGTTCGCTTTCCTGGCCTTGAGACAATTGTGACGCAGGGGTCTCACGCGATGCAAGACCCTTTACCATTTTATGTCAGTTTCAAAAATGTTCTGACACTTGAAAACTTGCATGAACAAATTTCAATGCTAAGCTAGGCCTCCAAAAGTGGGAATAAAAGGAAAAAGCAGTTATTAAATGATCTAAGCGTAGGAGCAGTTCAGGAGCTGGCAGTGACCTCTATGATGATCCCAAGTTGACCTCTGTGAGCTGATGTGTCCCAGATAACCCCCATGATCTCCATCAGAGCTCTGTGATGACCCCAAGTTGACCTCTGTGACTTGACGTGTCCCATATGACCTCTGTGACCTCAAGTGACCTCTCTGATGACTCCAAGCTGATCTCTGTGACCTGACATGTCCCAGATGACCTCCAATTGAGCTCTCTGATAACCGCAAGCTGACCTCTGTGACCTGACATGTCCCATATGACCTCTGTGACCTCTAAGTGACCTCCCTCATGACCCCAAGTTGACCTGTGTGACATGACATGTCCCATATGACCTCTGCGACCTCTAAGTGATCTCTCTGATTACCCCAAGCTGACCTCTGTGACCTGACGTGTCCAAGATGACCCCCATGACCTTCAATCGAGCTCTGTGATGACCCAGGTTGACCTCTGTGACTTGACATGTCCCAGATGACCTCCGTAACCTCCAATTGGGCTCTTTGATGACCCCAAGCTGACCTCTGTGACCTGACGTGTCCCAGATGACCCTCAATTGAGCTCTGTGATGACCCCAAGTTGACCTCTGTGACTTGACGTGTCCCATATGACCTCTGTGACATCAAGTGACCTCTCTGATGACTCCAAGCTGATCTCTGTGACCTGACATGTCCCAGATGACCTCCAATTGAGCTCTCTGATAACCCCAAGCTGACCTCTGTGACCTGACATGTCCCATATTACCTCTGTGACCTCTAAGTGACCTCCCTCATGACCCCAAGTTGACCTGTATGACCTGACGTGTCCCAGATGACCTCCGTGACCTCCAATTGAGCTCTGATGACTCCAAGCTGACCTCTGTGAACTGATATGTCCCAGATGACCTCCAATTGAGCTCACTGATGACCCCCAAGTTGACCTCTGTGATCTGACGTGTCCCATATGACCTCTGCGACCTCTAAGTGACCTCTCTGATGACCTTAAGCTGACCTCTGTGACCTGACGTGTCCCAGATGACCTCCGTGACCTCCAATTGAGCTCTGATGACTCCAAGCTGACCTCTGTGACCTGATATGTCCCAGATGACCTCCAATTGAGCTCTTTGATGATCCTAAGCTGACCTCTGTGACCTGACGTGTCCCAAATGACCCTCAGTTGAGCTCTGTGATGACCCCAAGTTGACCTCTGTGACTTGACGTGTCCCATATGACCTCTGTGACATCAAGTGACCTCTCTGATGACTCCAAGCTGATCTCTGTGACCTGACATGTCCCAGATGACCTCCAATTGAGCTCTCTGATAACCCCAAGCTGACCTCTGTGACCTGACATGTCCCATATGACCTCTGTGACCTTTAAGTGACCTCCCTCATGACCCCTAGTTGACCTGTGTGACCTGACGTGTCCCAGATGACCTCCGTGACCTCCAATTGAGCTCTGATGACTCCAAGCTGACCTCTGTGAACTGATATGTCCCAGATGACCTCCAATTGAGCTCACTGATGACCCCCAAGTTGACCTCTGTGACCTGACGTGTCCCATATGACCTCTGCGACCTCTAAGTGACCTCTCTGATGACCTTAAGCTGACCTCTGTGACCTGACGTGTCCCAGATGACCTCCGTGACCTCCAATTGAGCTCTGATGACTCCAAGCTGACCTCTGTGACCTGATATGTCCCAGATGACCTCCAATTGAGCTCACTGATGACCCCCAAGTTGACCTCTGTGATCTGACGTGTCCCATATGACCTCTGCGACCTCTAAGTGACCTCTCTGATGACCTTAAGCTGACCTCTGTGACCTGACGTGTCCCAGATGACCTCCGTGACCTCCAATTGAGCTCTGATGACTCCAAGCTGACCTCTGTGACCTGATATGTCCCAGATGACCTCCAATTGAGCTCTTTGATGATCCTAAGCTGACCTCTGTGACCTGACGTGTCCCAAATGACCCTCAGTTGAGCTCTGTGATGACCCCAAGTTGACCTCTGTGACTTGACGTGTCCCATATGACCTCTGTGACATCAAGTGACCTCTCTGATGACTCCAAGCTGATCTCTGTGACCTGACATGTCCCAGATGACCTCCAATTGAGCTCTCTGATAACCCCAAGCTGACCTCTGTGACCTGACATGTCCTATATGACCTCTGTGACCTTTAAGTGACCTCCCTCATGACCCCAAGTTGACCTGTGTGACCTGACGTGTCCCAGATGACCTCCGTGACCTCCAATTGAGCTCTGATGACTCCAAGCTGACCTCTGTGACCAGGGGCGGCGCCACGGGTTTTCGATAGGGGGGGACGGGGACCGAAAATCGAAAATCCCAAAAGTAGATACTGATCGTGTATGCAAAAAAAAACGAGGCACGTAACGCCGCGAAACTTGGCAAGGCCCAAAACACATCGAATGGTGCATCCCGTTTCCAAACTTATCCTAGGACACCTAAGATCGATCACCTTTTCAAGCATCCTTGCCTCTAAATCAAAATTTGCAGTCTTGCCAACTCAAAGCTGGTTTCCTACAAGCTGCGAATTGCTTAGGTATGAGTAGCAGTGACAGCTATTCTCACGTTTCGTACTTTCAAATTTTCGATCTTACGTCTGGTCAGCTTCAGGGCTTCACCATCATATAGTCATGGAGGAAAAGTGGGAATGTCTTCTGCTCTGATAAGTGCGCCAAAACTGCAATATAATTTCAGAATCATGACATCACCACCTGATCCATATGCAACGGGCAGGGTGCAGCTAATGGCTAGCCGTCAGTGGTCATGTCATCGGTGGTCATTCAAAAGGTCACGCTAGGTCATGGAAGGTCACCAGCCGTTATTTGATCACACTTTCTGATGATTTTACTTGCCAAGAGCTTCGCGGGAAAAACGAGCGATGCACCGTTGAAAAAAATTGAGTGAAAGGGTCTCAGGTCCGGTGACATCTGCAGGTGAAATGCCCCAGGGTAGGATTCCGGTGCTTGTTGATTAACTTCGTCAAAAATGGCAGTAGAGCTGTGATGTCGGCACCATTGTGTTCGTCATGATCGAGCTGGCACGACCTGCATCGTTCTCATATTCACCCTCCAATCGTAACAACTACAGCAGGGATTGGCAAATGGCGGGGCACCCCCTTTGGGAGGTAATGAAGGTCTCTGGAAACCTCATCCCACATCTCTTTAGCATTAGTGGCTCTCCTTATGGAACAGGTTTCTTGACTGGTCTGTTTCGCCCCAGAATTCAAAGACTAGTCAAGGTAAAACCGAGCGCACCATCAGTGAGCACAATTTGATAAGCTGGTGTATCTCAATTTTCATGTAGAACCTTGCACGTATCACGGACCTAAAACCCTTTCGTGCACTCGTGCAAAAGCAACTGCCATGTTTCAACAGCTGGTAATGGCATTTTCACAGCCGCTGACGTAAGAAGGGGAGGGATGGGGGGCTCGATTAGACCCCCAGCCGTTCGGCCGCCGACCGAACTTAGTTTTGCAGAAAAAAAAACGAGTGCTATCGAACCCCTTGACGAGAGGGAGCCGATGCTATATCCAATTATAAGGTCTTGGGCTACTGCGTGCTTTTTTGGTCCTGCCTGTGATCTATCCGAACACTTCTCCCCACAAGTGCTGGGGTTAAATGGCATACCTAGATTTCAAATGGTTCCTGTGGTAGAACTGCCATGCTTGAATTTGACTAATTAGGAATGGAAAATTTTCATATAGTAACGGAAATCTATGGAATTTCAGTGAACTTGGTTTTATCGGCAATGGGGTCTGGCAGTGGGGTGGGGAGGTAATAAGTAATAACCCTGCCTGGCGCCCCAAAAAGGGGGCACGATCCCCGAGGCCCTGCCGATCACCTTATAACTACAGGCATCACAGCTCCACACCTTTTGCAGATGGCCAGGACCCCCTGCGATGCATCCCAACAGCAATCTTTATTCAGAACCTGCCTTGATTAACCAACGATGCATTAAATGCGACGGATAGCTCTATAATGCATTATTATCAACTATTGAACGGGCCTCGCCGATAGGGGGGTACTGTACCCCCCTAACTTTCGATAGCGGGGGACCTGTCCCCCCGTCCCCCCCGGTGGCGCCGCCCATGTCTGTGACCTGATATGTCCCAGATGACCTCCAATTGAGCTCTTTGATGATCCTAAGCTGACCTCTGTGACCTGACGTGTCCCAGATGACCCTCAGTTGAGCTATGTGATGACCCCAAGTTGATCTCTGTGACTTGACGTGTCCCATATGACCTCTGTGACATCAAGTGACCTCTCTGATGACTCCAAGCTGATCTCTGTGACCTGACATGTCCCAGATGACCTCCAATTGAGCTCTCTGATAACCCCAAGCTGACCTCTTAGACCTGACATGTCCCATATTACCTCTGTGACCTATAAGTGACCTCCCTCATGACCCCAAGTTGACCTGTATGACCTAACGTGTCCCACATGACCTCCGTGACCTCCAATTGAGCTCTGATGACTCCAAGCTGATCTCTGTGACCTGATATGTCCCAGATGACCTCCAATTGAGCTCACTGATGACCCCCAAGTTGACCTCTGTGACCTGACGTGTCCCATATGACCTCTGCGACCTCTAAGTGACCTCTCTGATGACCTTAAGCTGACCTCTGTGACCTGACGTGTCCCAGATGACCTCCGTGACCTCCAATTGAGCTCTGATGACTCCAAGCTGACCTCTGTGACCTGATATGTCCCAGATGACCTCCAATTGAGCTCACTGATGACCCCCAAGTTGACCTCTGTGATCTGACGTGTCCCATATGACCTCTGCGACCTCTAAGTGACCTCTCTGATGACCTTAAGCTGACCTCTGTGACCTGACGTGTCCCAGATGACCTCCGTGACCTCCAATTGAGCTCTGATGACTCCAAGCTGACCTCTGTGACCTGATATGTCCCAGATGACCTCATATTGAGCTCTTTGATGATCCTAAGCTGACCTCTGTGACCTGACGTGTCCCAAATGACCCTCAGTTGAGCTCTGTGATGACCCCAAGTTGACCTCTGTGACTTGACGTGTCCCATATGACCTCTGTGACATCAAGTGACCTCTCTGATGACTCCAAGCTGATCTCTGTGACCTGACATGTCCCAGATGACCTCCAATTGAGCTCTCTGATAACCCCAAGCTGACCTCTGTGACCTGACATGTCCTATATGACCTCTGTGACCTTTAAGTGACCTCCCTCATGACCCCAAGTTGACCTGTGTGACCTGACGTGTCCCAGATGACCTCCGTGACCTCCAATTGAGCTCTGATGACTCCAAGCTGACCTCTGTGACCTGATATGTCCCAGATGACCTCCAATTGAGCTCTTTGATGATCCTAAGCTGACCTCTGTGACCTGACGTGTCCCAGATGACCCTCAGTTGAGCTATGTGATGACCCCAAGTTGATCTCTGTGACTTGACGTGTCCCATATGACCTCTGTGACATCAAGTGACCTCTCTGATGACTCCAAGCTGATCTCTGTGACCTGACATGTCCCAGATGACCTCCAATTGAGCTCTCTGATAACCCCAAGCTGACCTCTTAGACCTGACATGTCCCATATTACCTCTGTGACCTATAAGTGACCTCCCTCATGACCCCAAGTTGACCTGTATGACCTAACGTGTCCCAGATGACCTCCGTGACCTCCAATTGAGCTCTGATGACTCCAAGCTGATCTCTGTGACCTGATATGTCCCAGATGACCTCCAATTGAGCTCACTGATGACCCCCAAGTTGACCTCTGTGACCTGACGTGTCCCATATGACCTCTGCGACCTCTAAGTGACCTCTCTGATGACCTTAAGCTGACCTCTGTGACCTGACGTGTCCCAGATGACCTCCGTGACCTCCAATTGAGCTCTGATGACTCCAAGCTGACCTCTGTGACCTGATATGTCCCAGATGACCTCCAATTGAGCTCACTGATGACCCCCAAGTTGACCTCTGTGACCTGACGTGTCCCATATGACCTCTGCGACCTCTAAGTGACCTCTCTGATGACCTTAAACTGACCTCTGTGACCTGACGTGTCCCAGATGACCTCCGTGACCTCCAATTGAGCTCTGATGACTCCAAGCTGACCTCTGTGACCTGATATGTCCCAGATGACCTCCAATTGAGCTCTTTGATGATCCTAAGCTGACCTCTGTGACCTGACGTGTCCCAAATGACCCTCAGTTGAGCTCTGTGATGACCCCAAGTTGACCTCTGTGACCTGACGTGCCCCCAAGTTGCCCTTTGTGACCGACGTGTCTCAGATGACCCCCATGACCTTCAATCGAGCTCTATGATGACCCCAACTTGACATCTGTGACCTGACGTGTCCCATATGACCTCTGTAGCCTCTACGTGACCTCTCTGATGACCCCTAAGCTGACCTCTGTGAGCTGACGTGTCCCAGATGACCCCCATGATCTCCAACAGAGCTCTGTGATGACCCCAAGTTGACCTCTGTTACCTGACGTGTCGCTGAAGACCTCCGTGACCTTTATTTGAGCTCTGATGACTCCGAGCTGACCTCTGTGACCTGACATGTCCCAGATGAACTCCAATTGAGCTCTCTGCTAACCCCAAGTTGACCTCTGTGACCTGACGTGTCCCAGATGACCCTGAATTGAGCTCTGTGAAGACCCTAAGTTGACCTCTGTGACCTGACGTGCCCCCAAGTTGCCCTTTGTGACCGACGTGTCTCAGATTGCCTCCGTGGTCTCCAATATAGTTCTGTGATGACCCCAAGTTGACCTGTGTGACTTGGCGTGTCCCATATGACCTCTGTGACCTCTAAGTGACCTCTCTGATGACTCCAAGTTGACCTTTGTGACCTGACGTGTCCCAGATGACCCCCATGTCTCTCTCTCTCTCTCTCTCTCTCTCTCTCTCTCTCTCTCTCTCTCTCTCTCTCTCTCTCTCTCTCTCTCTCTCTCTCTCTCTCTCTCTCTCTCTCTCTCTTTCTCTTCACGTGCCGGTGTCGCGGATCCTATAGGCAAATTTTGTACATACCAGTGTTGATCCCAAGTCTCTGACCGGACATGTATTTTTCCTTCCCTTAGGATGCCGGCGGCGGCGACGACAGTGCGCCGGCGCACATCTCTATGGAGGTGGACACGGCGACCCGTGGGCGACCGCCGCTGCCGCGGTTTGCTACAGGTGGCCATGGCCACTAGTCTGTTGGAGGAGGCGCCCCCGGCACAGGTCCCAACCGCCGGAGACGCGGCAGAGACCGGGCAGTGGGCTGGCTTCCAGTCGCAATACGACGCGGTCGTGACAGCGTCTCAGTGCACAGGAGCTGCGGCTGTGGACGATTGTTGAGAGACGGCGCGGGGCACCGATAGAAGCTTGTCTGCTAGAGATCAAATCCTGTCTGCTGGTGGTATATAATGCCGCGTAGCCCCGTGTCCGTGATGATCTTTTAAGGCCGAGCTAGCTACACTAAGCGTGACCGTCCAGGAAACTAGAAAGCACCGACGTGTACTGCGTGTTCGTGCTCACTGGATTCCCTTGATACCGGCTTCTACGATTATCCATATTTTCCTTGAGCTACCGTATGCCCACGCAAGCGTGATAACGAGCGAGTACCATGCCGATAATACGATATGTATGAACAAGAATATCTTGTGATTGAAATTGCACAGCCATGCACTACCGAAGTTCATCGCTGAAATTGCATCTAGACCTGTGTAATTTCTTACTAACAGTAAGAAGCTCGACAGTAGTTTCGGTAGCAGACAGTATGTAGACTACTTGTGTCTTGTAGACAGTAGAGCTCGTCTTGACGGCGAAATGTCATTGTCCAATTTTTCACTGTCCGGCGACCGCGGGATGACATTAACACTGTATGTCACGCCGTGCACATTATGAGCTGACCTTTCCGTGACCTCTCACTGGTAGCCCGCTACATAGCGCCATGAGGGGTCGTTGTGTCTGTCGTTAGGCGTCCCGGCCGGTCCGCCGGTCTCCGGCTGTCTGGGTGACGAGCGGCGTCTGTGGCGACCCCGCTCAGGACGCACCAGCCGCTGGCTCTCCAGCAGACGGCGCACGACCTGGGTGTTGCCTGCTGCCATTATCCATTATCCATTAGCAATCCACATGTGCCTTTGTCTGTTTTCGTTGTGAATAAATGTTTGCCTTGACAAGCGAGCTGAAACATCTTTCAATCGCCCAGTGTCATTCGATGCAATACCCGATCACATGCCGTCGAAAAGGTTATCTCACTCCACGCTGGGGCTCCAAGATTTTCGCGCCTGATGGGGGAGGGGCTGAACCGTGAACCCCCCAGTGAAGGGGCTGAACAGTGAACAGCCCCCCATCCCCTCGATTTCAACTCAGCTCCTTGACTAGATACGTGTGTTGGTACTTGGTAGTATTAGAACGAGTATTAGAACTCTACCTGAGACGAGGCCACTTGAAGCACCTGGTGCCCTCACCCTGCTGACCTTGAAAGACACGAGCCTAAACTTTTAGTGTAGCACATATGCATGCTAAGGCGTGCCAAAGAACGGCGGCGCTACCGTCTGATCGCTTTCAAAATGACCTCACTCTATTTCTCGTCAAAAACTGTAGCTTCATCACCAGGGTTCTATATTTACTTTGAAACTGAACACGCCCAGCGCTGGCACACACGCGGAGCGGCTTCACATGCGCATACACTCGGTCATCACATGTGGGCATTACACGAGGCCCGGCCGAACAGAACTTGGTGCCGCTAGCGGCCTGGTAGTGCACGGTCAGGCACGGCTCGAAGCCGACGCCACTGACGACGGCGAAGCGCTCCATGTCCTTGACTAGCTGTGCGGGACCGATGCGGTCCACGAAGCGGAAAGGTCCGCCGGTGAGTGGCGGGAAGCCGAGACCCAACACGCTGGCTTCGAGGTCGCCACGTCGAGACCTGTCAAAATGCGATGCACTTAAGGCCTACAACTGAGGCAACCACAATCACGAGTCAGGAGTTAGGTTAATGGTGGCAATACGATTCATATAAATAGATTAAGGTAGATAAATCAGGCTATGAACTGAATAATTCGAGTCACATCCACCTTCTCAGCTAGCAATGTGAATCTCTCACCGATGTCGGGCTCGTCTTCCATAGCCTGTTCGGTGAGCCCCAGAAGCCGGGCGCCATCCACAGAGCGGGCGACGAACGCGTCGGCGTACTGGGCCAGACCGAGAGAGCGCAGCCAGCCGCCCACCGGAACGCAGCTCCATTCAGAGACCTGACAAAGAACGGAACGGTCACTCTACCTGTACCATAACATTGCAATATTTTCACTGTCCACGTAGCCATCGGGAGTCGGTGTGCCGAACCCTACCTGTGTGGTAGCAGCGCGAAGCGGAGCGCTGGGCGTCGGGTGCACCACGACCGGCGCCGGCACTCCCACCGGCCACAGCATCACGGCTCAGTCTTAACAGCCTAATATCAGCAAACATCCGTCTCTAGAAAACCAGCAGCACGTGACGTACCGCTAGTAGCCCTGTAGTGCTCGCAGCAGCGTCAAGCTCTCCTGGCGCCAAAAGCGCAGACGGCGTCACGTAGCTCCCGCAGCTGCCATCCAACACCAGGGGGCAGGCGCCGTCCAGGGCCACCGCCAGCTGCTGCAGCTGGGTCAGCAGCTCGGCCTCCCGGCGCGGCCGGCGCAGGGTCGGAGGACGAAGCGACAGCGCGCCGTCAGTTAGAGATGACAGCCGGGTCAGCGCCGGCAGGTCCTCGGGCGGCAGCTCGCGGCGCACGGTCTCCTCGGCGGCGGCACTGAGATCGCGCACGGCGCGCTGCAGCACTGAGAACTGGTGGAACGACGGGTGGTACCAGTCCCGCGCACGACCGGCACACAGCGCAACGAACTCGCCCGGAAAACGCACACTGTCACACGGTGCATCTCCGTCACTTTATTCGACGGGCGCGTCCTCACATCCGAGAACCGACTGGCGTTCACTGTCAGAAGTTCGTGACAGATTAGTGGCCATGGCCACCTGTAGCAAACCGCGGCAGCGGCGGTCGCCCACGGGTCGCCGTGTCCACCTCCATAGAGATGTGCGCCGGCACACTGTCGTCGCCGCCGCCGGCATCCTGCGGGAAGGAAAATACATGTCCGGTCAGAGACTGGGGATCAACATTGGTATGTACAAAATTTGCCTATAGGATCCACGACACCGGCACGTGAAGAGAAAGAGAGAGAGAGAGAGAGAGAGAGAGAGAGAGAGAGAGAGAGAGAGAGAGAGAGAGAGAGAGAGAGAGAGAGAGAGAGACATGGGGGTCATCTGGGACACGTCAGGTCACAAAGGTCAACTTGGAGTCATCAGAGAGGTCACTTAGAGGTCACAGAGGTCATATGGGACACGCCAAGTCACACAGGTCAACTTGGGGTCATCACACAACTCAATTGGAGACCACGGAGGCAATCTGAGACACGTCGGTCACAAAGGGCAACTTGGGGTTAGCAGAGAGCTCAATTGGAGTTCATCTGGGACATGTCAGGTCACAGAGGTCAGCTCGGAGTCATCAGAGCTCAAATAAAAGTCACGGAGGTCTTCAGGGACACGTCAGGTAACAGAGGTCAACTTGGGGTCATCACAGAGCTCTGTTGGAGATCATGGGGGTCATCTGGGACACGTCAGCTCACAGAGGTCAGCTTAGGGGTCATCAGAGAGGTCACGTAGAGGCTACAGAGGTCATATGGGACACGTCAGGTCACAGATGTCAAGTTGGGGTCATCATAGAGCTCGATTGAAGGTAATGGGGGTCATCTGAGACACGTCGGTCACAAAGGGCAACTTGGGGGCACGTCAGGTCACAGAGGTCAACTTCTGGTCATCACAGCGCTCAATTGGGGGTCTTCTGGGACACGTCAGGTCACAGAGGTCAGCTTGGGATCATCAAAGAGCTCAATTGGAGGTTACGGAAGTCATCTGGGACACGTCAAGTCACAAAGGTCAACTTGGGTCATCACAGAGCTCGATTGAAGGTCATGGGGGTCATCTGGGACACGTCAGGTCACAGAGGTCAGCTTGGGGTCATCAGAGAGGTCACGTAGAGGCTACAGATGTCATATGGGACACGTCAGGTCACAGATGTCAAGTTGGGGTCATCATAGAGCTCGATTGAAGGTCATGGGGGTCATCTGAGACACGTCGGTCACAAAGGGCAACTTGGGGGGCACGTCAGGTCACAGAGGTCAACTTATGGTCATCACAGCGCTCAATTGGGGGTCTTCTGGGACACGTTAGGTCACAGAGGTCAGCTTGGGATCATCAAAGAGCTCAATTGGAGGTTACGGAAGTCATCTGGGACACGTCAGGTCACAAAGGTCAACTTATGGTCATCGCAGAGCTCAATTGGGGCCCTTCTGGGACACGTCAGGTCACAGAGGTCAGCTTGGGGTCATCAAAGAGCCCAATTGGAGGTTACGGAGGTCATCTGGGACATGTCAAGTCACAGAGGTCAACTTGGGTCATCACAGAGCTCGATTGAAGGTCCTGGGGGTCATCTTGGACACGTCAGGTCACAGAGGTCAGCTTGGGGTAATCAGAGAGATCACTTAGAGGTCGCAGAGGTCATAAGGGACACGTCAGGTCACACAGGTCAACTTGGGGTCATGAGGGAGGTCACTTAGAGGTCACAGAGGTCATATGGGAAATGTCAGGTCACAGAGGTCAGCTTGGGGTTATCAGATACCTCAATTGGAGGTCATCTGGGACATGTCAGGTCACAGAGATCAGCTTGGAGTCATCAGAGAGGTCACTTGAGGTCACAGAGGTCATATGGGACACGTCAGGTCACAGAGGTCAGCTTGGAGTCATCAGTGCTCAATTGGAGGTCACGGAGGTCATCTGGGACACGTCAGGTCACAGAGGTCAGCTTAAGGTCATCAGAGAGGTCACTTAGAGGTCGCAGAGGTCATATGGGACACGGCAGGTCACAGAGATCAACTTGGGGGTCATCAGTGAACTCAATTGGAGGTCATCTGGGACATATCAGGTCACAGAGATCAGCTTGGAGTCATCAGAGCTCAATTGGAGGTCAAGGAGGTCATCTGGGACACGTTAGGTCATACAGGTCAACTTGGGGTCATGAGGGAGGTCACTTATAGGTCACAGAGGTAATATGGGACATGTCAGGTCACAGAGGTCAGCTTGGGGTTATCAGAGAGTTCAATTGGAGGTCATCTGGGACATGTCAGGTCACAGAGATCAGCTTGGAGAGTCATCAGAGAGGTCACTCTATGTCACAGAGGTCATATGGGATACGTCAAGTCACAGAGGTCAACTTGGGGTCATCACAGAGCTCAACTGAGGGTCATCTGGGACACGTCAGGTCACAGAGGTCAGCTTAGGATCATCAAAGAGCTCAATTGGAGGTCATCTGGGACATATCAGGTCACAGCGGTCAGCTTGGAGTCATCAGAGCTCAATTGGAGGTCACGGAGGTCATCTGGGACACGTTAGGTCACAGAGGTCAGCTTAAGGTCATCAGAGAGGTCACTTAGAGGTCGCAGAGGTCATATGGGACACGTCAGGTCAAAGAGATCAACTTGGGGGTCATCAGTGAACTCAATTGGAGGTCATCTGGGACATATCAGGTCACAGAGATCAGCTTGGAGTCATCAGAGCTCAATTGGAGGTCACGGAGGTCATCTGGGACACGTCAGGTCACACAGGTCAACTTGGGGTCATGAGGGAGGTCACTTTAAGGTCACAGAGGTCATATGGGACATGTCAGGTCACAGAGGTCAGCTTGGGGTTATCAGAGAGCTCAATTGGAGGTCATCTGGGACATGTCAGGTCACAGAGATCAGCTTGGAGTCATCAGAGAGGTCACTTGATGTCACAGAGGTCATATGGGACACGTCAAGTCACAGAGGTCAACTTGGGGTCATCACAGAGCTCAACTGAGGGTCATTTGGGACACGTCAGGTCACAGAGGTCAGCTTAGGATCATCAAAGAGCTCAATTGGAGGTCATCTGGGACATATCAGGTCACAGAGGTCAGCTTGGAGTCATCAGAGCTCAATTGGAGGTCACGGAGGTCATCTGGGACACGTCAGGTCACAGAGGTCAGCTTAAGGTCATCAGAGAGGTCACTTAGAGGTCGCAGAGGTCATATGGGACACGTCAGGTCACAGAGGTCAACTTGGGGGTCATCAGTGAGCTCAATTGGAGGTCATCTGGGACATATCAGGTCACAGAGGTCAGCTTGGAGTCATCAGAGCTCAATTGGAGGTCACGGAGGTCATCTGGGACACGTCAGGTCATACAGGTCAACTTGGGGTCATGAGAGAGGTCACTTATAGGTCACAGAGGTAATATGGGACATGTCAGGTCACAGAGGTCAGCTTGGGGTTATCAGAGAGCTCAATTGGAGGTCATCTGGGACATGTCAGGTCACAGAGATCAGCTTGGAGTCATCAGAGAGGTCACTTGATGTCCCAGAGGTCATATGGGACACGTCAAGTCACAGAGGTCAACTTGGGGTCATCACAGAGCTCAACTGAGGGTCATCTGGGACACGTCAGGTCACAGAGGTCAGCTTAGGATCATTAAAGAGCTCAATTGGAGGTCATCTGGGACATATCAGGTCACAGAGGTCAGTTTGGAGTCATCAGAGCTCAATTGGAGGTCACGGAGGTCATCTGGGACACGTCAGGTCACAGAGGTCAGCTTAAGGTCATCAGAGAGGTCACTTAGAGGTCGCAAAGGTCATATGGGACACGTCAGGTCACAGAGATCAACTTGGGGGTCATCAGTGAACTCAATTGGAGGTCATCTGGGACATATCAGGTCACAGAGATCAGCTTGGAGTCATCAGAGCTCAATTGGAGGTCACGGAGGTCATCTGGGACACGTCAGGTCACACAGGTCAACTTGGGGTCATGAGGGAGGTCACTTAAAGGTCACAGAGGTCATATGGGACATGTCAGGTTATAGAGGTCAGCTTGGGGTTATCAGAGAGCTCAATTGGAGGTCATCTGGGACATGTCAGGTCACAGAGATCAGCTTGGAGTCATCAGAGAGGTCACTTGATGTCACAGAGGTCATATGGGACACGTCAAGTCACAGAGGTCAACTTGGGGTCATCACAGAGCTCAACTGAGGGTCATTTGGGACACGTCAGGTCACAGAGGTCAGCTTAGGATCATCAAAGAGCTCAATTGGAGGTCATCTGGGACATATCAGGTCACAGAGGTCAGCTTGGAGTCATCAGAGCTCAATTGGAGGTCACGGAGGTCATCTGGGACACGTCAGGTCACAGAGGTCAGCTTAAGGTCATCAGAGAGGTCACTTAGAGGTCGCAGAGGTCATATGGGACACGTCAGGTCACAGAGGTCAACTTGGGGGTCATCAGTGAGCTCAATTGGAGGTCATCTGGGACATATCAGGTCACAGAGATCAGCTTGGAGTCATCAGAGCTCAATTGGAGGTCACGGAGGTCATCTGGGACACGTCAGGTCACACAGGTCAACTTGGGGTCATGAGGGAGGTCACTTAAAGGTCACAGAGGTCATATGGGACATGTCAGGTTATAGAGGTCAGCTTGGGGTTATCAGAGAGCTCAATTGGAGGTCATCTGGGACATGTCAGGTCACAGAGATCAGCTTGGAGTCATCAGAGAGGTCACTTGATGTCACAGAGGTCATATGGGACACGTCAAGTCACAGAGGTCAACTTGGGGTCATCACAGAGCTCAATTGAGGGTCATCTGGGACACGTCAGGTCACAGAGGTCAGCTTGGGGTCATCAAAGAGCCCAATTGGAGGTCCGGAGGTCATCTGGGACATGTCAAGTCACAGAGGTCAACCTGGGTCATCACAGAGCTCGATTGAAGGTCATGGGGGTCATCTTGGACACGTCAGGTCACAGAGGTCAGCTTGGGGTAATCAGAGAGATCACTTAGAGGTCGCAGAGGTCATATGGGACATGTCATGTCACACAGGTCAACTTGGGGTCATGAGGGAGGTCACTTAGAGGTCACAGAGGTCATATGGGACATGTCAGATCACAGAGGTCAGCTTGGGGTTATCAGAGACCTCAATTGGAGGTCATCTGGGACATGTCAGGTCACAGAGATCAGCTTGGAGTCATCAGAGAGGTCACTTGAGGTCACAGAAGTCATATGGGACACATCAAGTCACAGAGGTCAACTTGGGGTCATCACAGAGCTCTGATGGAGATCATGGGGGTCATCTGGGACACATCAGCTCACAGAGGTCAACTTGGGATCATCATAGAGGTCACATAGAGGTTACAGAGGTCATATGAGACACGTCAAGTCACAGATGTCAACTTGGGGTCATCACAGAGCTCAATTGGAGACCACTGATGCAGCTGAGACACGTCGGTCACAAAGGGCAACTTGGGGGCACGTCAGGTCACAGAGGTCAACTTATGGTCATCGCAGAGCTCAACTGGGGGTCTTCTGGGACATGTCAGGTCACAGAGTTCAGCTTAGGGTCATCAGAGAGATCACTTAGAGGTTACAGAGGTCATATGGGACACGTGAGGTCCCAGAAGTCAAGTTGGGGTCATCACAGAGCTCAAATGGAGGTCATCTGGGACATGCCAGGTCACAGAGGTCAGCTTAGAGTTATCAGAGCTAAACTGGAGGTCACGGAGGTCATCTGGGACACGTCAGGTCAAAAAGGTCAACTTGGGGTCATCGCAGAGCTCATTGGAGGTCATGGGGGTCATCTGGGACACGTTTTTGGAATCGGGTGAATTTTGGGGGATGACCCTTGCAACGTCCAACACCGCCTTTCTGGATTCGCCAGTAGTTGCTGGAATGGTGTTAGGCTACTTCCAATTCCTGAATGCCCCAATAAATGTGAAATAGCATATTATGGACCATTTTCAACACTCTTGCTGCCTCGCTGGCATGGATGGAGGCCTCATAGACGACCTGTCAGTTCAAGCTCTATAACTTGCATTAGCATCAACGGATTGCAACAAAATTTTCAGGATCTCAAGTTCAAACAATTTTACACATACCACGTAAATTTCGAGGCAATGACCCGAATGACCTGTGACCTATTCGGTATACCCCAAGGCAAGGTCAACTTGCGACACTGACACTACTTACGACTGCTATTTCAATTTTGTAAGTTGTGTCGCAAATCAGGCAATGTGCAATACATTAAAATTACAATAACCCACACCAAAACACACTATACCTACCAAATCAAGTTCTTCAGCACCCCTAAGGCCAGTGCACTGGCACGGGGCACGTCCAAGGTCAAATCGCGTTTCTCAGATTTTCGGTTTGTTATTTTCATCAAGGTTTTGATAGGTGCTCGCACGGTAGCCATGTTGGGATAGGTGAATTAAAGGTTAAATTATTTAAATATTTTAAAATAATTTAAGACCTGCCAAGCCTAACAATACGCAGAATAATAACCAACATTAAAAATTGTATTGGGATAAAAATTTATATGTGAATCGAAAGGGTCCGCTAAAAATGACCTTGACCTTTGACCCGTCATTTCTCCGTAGTTTGACCTTGCCAAAACAAGAAAAACCAGCAGTAACATCTCCAACATTGGTTGCATTATTGAACAAAAAATTATTGAAATCTAAGGGGTCCTCCTTTCTCACCTGGCCACGTGGTCACTTCCACTTCCTGTATTACACATACGTGACCTTGATTCTGACCTTTGACCTACTATATATCAGTTCGTGCTGCTTGCCAAAGTAAGAAACTGATATTTTTGAAATCAGCTTTTCATGGACTATAGTTGTACCAATTTTTACGAGAATCCAAAGGGTCCGCCGAGAATGACCTTGAACTTTGACCTAAGATTCCTCAGTTCTTAGGGGGTGCCAAGCCTAGGTGATTTATTTTCGTAATAAGCATGTCCTGGTCTATCTATCCTGTTAATTTAAATCGATTCTGAGGGGTCCGTTTTTGTCATTTTCTCCACGAATGTGGTGCTGGAATCCGAATCCGAATTTGAAGCCAACTTTATGAACGTGCTGTTATTGTCCACTCTGCAGAGAGTTCTTTAGTAATGCCATGCTTTAGGTTAATTTTGCACGTGTTTTGTTGCGTCGGACGCGGTAAGTGGTTGATGGAATCATTTTTATTTTGATATCTTCATGCATAACCAAGGCTTGCATAACTATTCTTATAAGGAATATGAGTAATTGAAATTACATATTTAAACGTAAGGTATAATGTCTGGTACAATTTGAGTACAATGACATATTTGATTCAATATTATTCGATTCATATTCGATTGATAACGATTCAATGAGGAAATGCTGACTGCGATGCATGTCTTCCATTTTTAGTAAGTATTGTCTGATAAGCTTGTCATTGTGTTCTGCCTCGGGGAAAATGCTATCGCTTGGATTTTCTCTATTGGCAAATCGTTTACGAGAAGATACGCTCAGCATGCCCAGTAGGTATTTAGGAGAGTTGTTTGTTGGATAATTATTCCTGTCTCGTTTCTTACCTCTTTGGGCATGTTTGCGAATATAAAGTGGCCAAAGTCAGACCAGAAAATGGGTTTGGGGGTAGGTGAGGTTTTGGCACTAAAGGCTGGCAATGCCTATGGGAGCCTGCCCCCCCCCCCCTCCACACACACACACACACTTTCAAAAATGTTCCTATGCCCAAACAGGTGTATTGAGCTGGTTTGTCTGCAATCTGGGCACCTAAAAAGTACTGATCTTTTACTTCAAATTCCACTTCCTACAGAGCAAGCTCCCCAGTTTATTGTCATATGGAGGCTAAAAGCTGGTCATAAGAAATGCTGCCAGAGCTATGGCATTTCATCATTCATTAGCCAATAGCTGTCCTCTGCAAAGTCAGCTTTTATATCAAAAGCTACCACCAGTAGGGTCATCACTGAGGACATACAAATTGTCCCCTCTCAATTCTACTAAGGCAAGAAATTTGCATGGGCAGTTGTTTCACACCCTACATCCAGCAACAATTGTACACAGCTTTATACTTTTGGTCCCATTCCAGATTGAGGGTCCCATTCCAGTTGGGGTAGCTAGGGACTTATGAGAGCTGGATGCCTTGCCAATGCCAAGGACGCATCTCCAGTCCTGTAAGTAAAGTCATTGTGGGCATTGGGGAAATCCAGCTGCCTGCACTTCTGGACCACAGTAGACCAGGGCTGCAGCCTAAGGCTGAGCGGCTTCAGCCTCAGGAGTCAGGGTAGTCTTCAGATACCGGTGGATGGCCAATTTGGATGCTAGGTGATGCCTTTGCATCAGTTTTCTTGCCAACGCTCGTGTTGACAAATGTGTTTTTAAGGTCGACCTTAAAATCACGAGCTTTGCCATTCGACTCACCGCGGTATTACACCCTTGACATGTGCGGTTTTCGAGCGTCTCTCGTAAACGGTTGCCGGCCAACCAGCGCCTAATTGTCAAGCTGACGTTCAGTGTTTTGGCAGCCTGAAGCTGGGCCATGGGTCATCTCTCTTGACCATCGCCACCGCACGGTGGCGGATTGATAGCTTGTGCTCTCTTACTATTGGTGATATGCGGTCTCTCTGAACTGGCTGTCTGGACAAGGTTTGCCTCTCGCGGCCAGTACCGGCCGAGGTCAGGTCACCCGCTGGGGACTGGGGTCACGTGATTATGTGACCAGACAGGTGCCCCTGGAGCCGGAGCCGGTAAAATAACTTTTGTTCCACATTGCGTTACATTACATTCTTTCAACACTCGGGAAGGACAATATAACAAGCGACACCGACCGCACATCAATTTCGGGACACCTTGAATGCAGTGTGCTGTGTGTTGCCGTTTTGCTAACAGATGTTTCTCTTCTTTCACACAGAAAATGGCCGGCGAAGTTGTCGTTGATGCCCTGCCGTACATCGATCAGGGTTATGAAGAGGCGGGTGTGAGGGAGGCTGCTTTGGCCCTGGTTGAAGAAGAAACTCGTCGCTATCGCCCGACTAAGAATTATTTGGACCACCTCCCGCCTTTGAATTTATCTCAGTATGAGACTGAGGTGATGCGTGCTGAGTTTGACCGACTGGCCGCCCGCCAGCCCATGGAAATGCTCAGCATGAAGCGGTACGAACTGCCCACGCCTCCGTCTGGAAAGATGACGGACATCAGTGCCTGGAATGAGTGTGTCGATAACTCGATGGCTCAGCTCGAGCACCAGGCCACCAGAATAGAAAATCTGGAGCTGATGATGGACCACGGCTGCGAAGCCTGGAAGATTTACAATGAGGTTCTGGTCAAGATGGCGTCGGATGCACAGAAACAGCTGCAGGATGTCAAAAAGAACATACAAGAGGTGAACTGGAAAAGGAAACAGGCGCAACAGAATGCCGGCGGTGAGTTGAGAAGACTTGAAGAAACTTGGGTCGGCTTAGTGAGCAAGAACTATGAAATCGAACAAGCGTGTGTGAACCTGGAGAGAGAACTCGCAAAGCTGAAGGACGAAATGAGCTTTGTGCAAAGCGAATGAGTGCGCGCCGACCTTATCATTTGGTGTTCATGTGTCGACTTTTTTATTTTGTCGAGGAGCCGGTGGGCTCATTTCACTATTGGACGAGATACGGGGCTAGAACGAGTTCCGCCTGTCCCGGTTGTCGCGACAGCCTGACTTCACCTACTGTGTTCCACTGCTGCTGCAGATGGATTTAATGTTGCACTGTCTGGTCAGCATTGATAAATACATCATCACGAAAGGTATGAAAAACGGGTTAAAAAGTGCTTTGGTGATGGGACGTCGTTTCGTTAGTAATTACAAACAACGAACAAACGTCAAACCGCCTACCTGGATTTTTCGGCTCTGTAATGTTCCGATCCGTCACCTAACTTTATCGCTCTCCGTTGTGCTCCGGACGAGACAGTTAGCGGTATCCGGGAGAATATCGCATTTTAATTATCACCATCACCATCAACCAGTTCACTAACTTTTACGTCAAGCGCACCTATGTTTGCTTATCCCGGCAGCGGTGGGCCTTCCGCGCGGTGGGGGGGGGGGGGGGCATTCCCCGATATCTTTTCCTCGCGTGTTACAGAAAAACCTCGCTCCCAGGCATCGGTAGGATTGTGATTGCAGGATTGCAAAATCCTGATTGCATTCCTTTTTGGTGGATTGCACCTGGATTTGAAATCCATTCCAAAAAACAGGATTTGATTGCGGATTGGATTGCATCATACTTCCAATTTTTGCAATCCAATCCGGATTGTGTTTGATTAGTGCTTTGAAATGGTTTGTTGCGATTGAAAATTATGAGATCGGCTTCATCGGCTTAATGTACTTTGCTATCAAGGGCTTTGCATCGAAACTTGAAATAATTTAAACGCTTTTAATTTAAACGCTCAAAATAATATACGCTGATGAACTACATAGGAAGGGCAAAATTACGTATTTGAGGGCGAGTTTTAAAATATAAAACACTGGTTGGGTAGAGGTTTAAATGTGGGGGTGTTTGAAGCAAAAAATATTTCCCATAAAATACCTGTGCCTTAGATAGGAATTACTCGCAAGACTAGATACTAGAAATGGGTGATTTGGGGATGGCGGCACGGCCCTATGCCCCCTCCCTCCCCCGGATCCACTAGTGCACATAATAATAAAAATTGCAAAAAAGGATTGCGGATTTGATCACAATCCAAGTGAAAAAGGGGATTGCGGGTAGGAATGCGATCCACTTCGGCACTAGGAATGTGGATTGGGAATGCAATCCTTTCAAAAAGGATTTTACCGATGCCTGCTCGCTCCTTCGTCGCTCGGTTTTTCAGTAACCCGCTTGGAAAAGATATCCTGATCTTCCACTCGGAGCCATGAAGAATCCTCTATATCTCCGAAACTACTGGACGGATCCGTAAAATTCAAACGGCGTTCGATAGCCCTGTCAAATTTGTCGACTAAACCCGAATTTCATTGACCTTGGGGTCACCAATGACGTCACAGGTCAGGTCAAAGATAAAATGTTTCACCGTTCACGGGTCTTCTAGGGTAAGGGAATGCGCTATAACATCGAGTAAAACGCATTTTGTCCAAAATCAGCGATAGGGCGTCAGTTGGCTAGCACATATGTTGATGCTGCTATTAGAGGTCACTGATAGTACCAGGTTAGGTGACAGGTCAGGTCACCAAGGGTCAGCACATGAACCAACTTTACTAGGGTTGTGCGATGCATGTTTTATGGCCATTTTTTTCATTTCAAACTCAATGGTGTTGGTTATAAGACCATCAGGTACGGTTTAGGTCACTTTCTGGTGGAGGTCAGGTCAACGTCAGGTCAAAAAGGTCAAATTTCAAAGTTGATATTTTTGCATAAAATGGGTATCGATTCGATGCAGCTCGTCACGGGGAGTCTAAAGGTGATCTTTGTTTTGCGCTACGTGGTCTAGAATTGCTTTAAAAAAATTAGTTTGAAAATTTGACGTCATCAATTTTTAACACTTTTTTCGCTATAACTTGGCCAAGAAAAGAGGTATCGATCTCAAATTCGGTCTGTGGATAGAAGGCGGTAGAGACTTTCACATATATTCCGGTTTTTCGAAATTAAAAACTTTTTGGATTTTTTGGCCTATATATTTAAAAAAACTAGTTTTTTGGGGGGCAAAATCCAAAAATTTCAAAAATCCGAGATAGTAGTTTTGTAGCCCTGTTGATTCTACATTTTTTTTTATCTCAAAAGCATTTTTCTGCATTTCTAAAGCTGTAGGCCTGACCGGCCTGACAGCTCTTCCCGCAAAACCTTTTTTGGGTCAAAAAGGGCAGAAATGATGTCACTCCGACGTCATAAGCGGCCAACCTATCATAGCCTTTGGAAAAATGTCTAGTCACAATGTGTAAAAGCTATTCACGGGAGGGTACTGAATGTTTGGTGACGATCGGCGCAGCGGTGCTGGAGATATATTGAAAAAACTAAAGGGGGGACAAAAAATGCCCCCCCCCCACCGTCTGGAAGGTTTAAACACACGTCATACATCGTTGCGTTGCATACATATTACGTGTAGCATAGCATACCTATTCGTTACGTGGTCATTTGTCTGCAACAAAGCTGATCATGCCGGCGGCGGAACGAGGGGGGGGGGGCACCGTGTCCGTGCCCCCCTTTGATTTTGGCATTTTAATATTAGCCCTATGGGCGTTGCATGGAAAGAATGGGACCAAAAGTCGACAGTGTCAAAAGTTCCCCCCCCCCCCCTTGATTGAAGGTGTTCGCTGCCACTGAAGCTGATGCCCTTTACTACTCAGCGCTATAAAAGGCAGAAAAAATTTCGGTGCACTTGAAGGAAATTTCCTACCGAACAGGGAAGGCCTGAAATTGGAAGCTATAGAGAAGATACTTCTGGTACTTGAGATGGTGAAAATAAGAGTACTTGCCCCTTGTTAAAAAGAAGCTATGATATAAATTTCAAACCTCACGCTGTAGAGGAAATGAAATTGCCTTTTGATTCATTTTTATCAATATTAAAGTATCTTCGAAACAAAAAACGTGTGATCCGAAATAAGTATTAATAATTCTTAGGTACTGAGCATGTACTGAGAGTACTTTTTGTGTAAATTTTGTCCATCAAAATTCAAAACATGTTTTGAAGGAACTGCGCCATTGCTCGTATATGTCACTGAATTTTTGTGCGCTCTGTGTGTGTGTGTTATTGTGTTGAATGTTGATATAGGTTTTGCATATTGTTTTCGGATCGGGACTGCATGTCATGCATATACGTCTGCTTCCACCACGTATCTCTAGATAAAAATAGGCATTTTTCGGTGAGTATATGCGATTTAGTTTCTTTTGTGTGGGTTTTGGTTTGGTCAAATGCTGTCTGTTGCCTATTCGAGTTCCTGGCTAGACAAAACATTACTGGAATCAGAATGAAAAGCAATGCTTCTCCATTTGCTGCTAAATGTTATGATGTTTTCCTAAATCTCTGTAAGTTAATCATGAATACACTTGCTTTGGTGTGCTCAGGGGGTGACTGGTCTTTCAACATCACATACAGTGGTCACACCTCGCTAGTACCGTCAAGTGTCATTGTCAATGACTATGAGCATTCTAAGCGAAAAACAGTGGACGTTCAGGTAAGGTAACTAGTAGAGGGCATGTATTTTGAGACCTCAACACAAATTGTGGCAACTTGTATTGCTAATTTTTTTGGTAATTCAGGGACGCTCCCAGCGGCATGCCCCACGGTTACCTCTCCCGATCGGCCACCAAAAACAGCTATTGATGTTTTGCTGACTAATCAGCATGAGGCCATACTTGACACCCATTGGATGATGAGTTAGTGATTATAATTGGGAGGGCCAGAGCATCAAATCTAATTTATCTAAAGCAGCCCTGGTAATTCAGTTTAGGACTTAATTTTGTTGTTATTAGGCTTGTCTGGTAATAACTTGGATAACTGATGAAGACTGCAATTCATTTTGCCATTGGTGCAATAAATTTCTTTGTTGTTAGCTAAAGTAGGTAATAAATTGAAACATGGAGTAGAATGGATTATAAGGAGGTTGCTCTGTGCTCATGTCCAGTTTGCCCTGTTATCATGGCAACCTGAGGCTATTTGGCCCTCAGAGGTGCAGCTACTATTTTTCCTGATTTTGATTGGGATTGCTTGACCCGGTTTTCCTAATTAGGTGTGCCTTAGGTGTGCTTCAAATGCTGCTCACTGGCCTTGTCCATACTACAGAATTCTGAAGTTCCAGCATGAGATTGATTGGCATTTAGCATATTTCCTGATAACTTACAGGTAGCTATTTATTTATTTATAGCTGAGTCTTTTCTTGAGGAGGATTAATATTGATAACTTCCTGACTTTCTCTAGTGGATGCACTTTTTTGATGGACTAAGATATTGCAAGTGTGGATTTTATATGGAGTGGTGTGCATGCCAAAGTGATCAGGGTAGGATGACTGTTCTAGCTTAGAGTTGTCCCAGAAACAGTATGTGAAAGGTACAACTTGTCAACCTTGTTGGTATGGCTATGGCTTGTCACTGTTGCCTTGCTTTGCAGTCTAGTCAAGGATTCTGGGTGGTTTGACTGCCCCAGAATTTGATGCATAGATTATGATTATTATCTTGTAATCAAGCAATGAAGTTTTTACTCAGTGCCTACAGTTTTGCAGAACTGAAGTTGTTGACCTGCTCCAGAAGTAATAAGTTAATAACCAGAGCTTGTAATATGTAACCATATTTAGTAAGACAAAAACTGCAGTTGATGTCCCATGAAACCTCAATATTATAAAGTAATTATCATCAGGCTAATGTTTATGTAATACCCGACTTGAAGTATTGGTCAAAGTAGCAGTTACCAATGCCTCAAAGATTGGTCATGAAGTTATGTATATGAGGTAAAGCTTTGTTGTTAAAGCAAGCCAAATAAAATGTGATTTTCTGTGTGTGTTGCATGTTCTGTCTTCCCCCATATAATTCACAATTGTTTTCCCTCAGGAATTTGAGTGCCTTTAGCAGCTGGTGACAGTGGGCACAATGCCAGTGAATGCTGGAGCAGCCATGAAATTGTGCAACCAGCCGATCGTCCTGGGCTCGGGTGAGTTGATGGGTAGCTCAGATAGCAATCCAGCGTCCGTAATATCTTCATGCTCTTTTACACACAAAATTGTAGCCTCTGGGTTTATTATTGGCACACATTTGGTTCGGATTTCATTGATGATGACATATAGTGTAGTACCTAATTGTTTGCTGAATGTCAGAACAAGATGGATTGGTAAATGGTCCTGTTGTCCTTTGAGTAAGTATTTAGGAACTCGTAAGAAGGGCAGCAAAATTGACATGTTGGCACAGGTGGCAGCTGCTCTAATAATGGGAGTTGGTTCTGTGGACGCCTTGTCCATTGCTTCCAATTTGTTGTGTTTGCCGTGGTGAGTTGCTGCCGACTCTGCGGAGCTGACGACTCTGCGAAGCTGACGACTGTGCTGTGCTGTGTTGTGTATTGAGCTGCCGACTGTCGCCAGGTCGCCGGAAGGGCCGGCCGCGGAAGCTGGTGGTTTCCCCGTGCCGGTCCGTGGTGCCGCCGGCCAAGGCCACGGAGATCATCCACCGCACGCGCAAACACCGCGCCGCTGCCGGAAACACCATCACAAAGTGAGTGGCCACGCGCCAGCAGGTGACGCTGGAGGGCCGGCAGGGCGCGCCGGGACGGGCTGCGGAGTCAACCGATGCGCAATGGTCATTGTAGGTGGCCAATAATTATCTTGATAATGATTTGTTCTCCGTGTCACTTTCTTCGCTGTTACATTTGGTATTCGTGCTCAGAAACATACGTGTATTTTGTCCTAATTTGTTGTTCAATGCCATAGACTTTGAGCATTTATCAGCCCTCAGACCTTCACCCCATGTCGAAAGCATCAGATATGCAGTGAAAATGACCACTATCGCTCATGCTTATCGTTAAATGTTGCAAACAAGGCCATCTGCATGATTCTGAAGTACCTTGGCGCGACGTTTCGCCCGCCAATCAATGATGCCCACGAACTATGATAATGCTACAGGTCAGGTGCAGGTTTCGCGTGATTTACCCAGGAGAATCGCTCAGTTCTGTCCCCACCGGGCCGGATAGTGGGCTTCCTGTCGTTGCTGGTAGTGGTACCGACTGTGGCGTTTACAACACGTGTAGTGTTAACTGAAGATCTGGCTAAGATCACGCACGTGTGTCTCTGTGTCCCGGCAGCTACTTCTTGCCTAGTTCGGGCTAGGTTAGTTACTTGTCTAATTGTCTATGTGTCCCGGCCATAGGCGGCGGAACGGAGAGGGCACCGGGGCACCGTGCCCCTTTTGATTTTGGCATTCCAACATTAGCCCTATGTGCGTTGCATGGAAAGAATGGGACCAAAAGTCGACAGTGCCCCCCCCCCCCTAATTGAAGGTGTTCCGCCACTACTGGTCCCGGCAGCTACTTCGCGGTTGGTAAGGTTAGGTCGGTCACGTGTGTCTCTGTGTCCCGGCAGCTACTTTTCGCCGGGCGGCGCCCAGGTGGGCCCGGTACTGGTGGCCGCCGAGTGTCCGCCGCTGGCCGGTCTGCCGGCCGAACAGACGGCCCGCCGACGCCGCTCCTGCCTGGCCGACGAGCGCCGCACGCCCGGTACGTGGTACCCCTGTCCCTCCCTGAGCGCCGCACGCCCGGTACGTGGTACCCCTGTCGCCCTCCCTCCCCTCCCTTCCTGAGCGCCGCACGCCCGGTACGTGGTACCCCAGTCCCTCCCTGAGCGCCGCACGCCCGGTACGTGGTACCCCTGTCGCCCTCCCTTCCTGAGCACCGCACGCCCGGTACGTGGTACTCCGCCCAGGTGCAGTCTCCTATCGTCCTCCCTCCCCTCCCTTCCTGAGCGCCGCACGCCCGGTACGTGGTACCCATGTCCCTCCCTGAGCGCCGCACACCCGGTACGTGGTTCTCCGCCCGGGTGCAGTCTCCTGTCGCCCTCCTTTCCTGAGCGCCGCACGCTCGGAACGTGGTGCTCCGCTCCGACACAGTCCCTTATCTCCCTGTGTGAATGACGACGTCCGGTACGTGGTTATCAATCAGTACCTTATGCAGGATAGGTTATATCCAGGGATGCGGAGCCGTGGAAATTTCAGACGGCTCCGGCTCCGGCTCCGGCTCCGGAGAAAAAAATCGGCTCCGGCTCCGGCTCCGGCTCCGGGTGAAATGTTATGGCGGCTCCGGCTCCGGCTCCGGCTCCGAGTAAAATGGTCCGGCTCCGGCGGCTCCGGCTCCGGAGGCTCCGGCTCCGACTCAGTACATCCCCTATGCAATCAATTAAATACGGGTGGAAGAAAAATTGGATTGGTTATACGCGTTACTCTTTGCCATGACCGGCTCATGACCGCGTCCCCGCGCAAACGCACCTCGGAGAGAACTGGCAGAACAAAGGACTAGGAAGCGATGGCATTGGAAACGCAGTCGCCGCGAATCGGAGTTCACTGAACCATCGTAAGCTGACACCCGTCTCGGCAGAGACGGTGCTGGGAGTCGCAGTCCACTGCACTGGCTTGAAAACAATGGCCGTCACCTGATGACCGGTCCTCATGTTCTGGGGATGCAGTAGACGTGGGGGGGGGGAGGGAGGAGCAGACAGGAAGTTGATTGCGTACTGTGGGATACTGGGGATATTCGGCTTTTTTCATTCACTTGATGGCCCATGACGTAAGTACATACCATATGTTCCACTGCCTTGTACTGTCAAACCGAACTAGGTCAATTATTTTTTTTTTCCTCTTCAAAAAATAAAAAGGAGCCGGAGTCGCCCCCTTTTTTGGCGGCTCCGGCTCCGGCTCCGGCTCCGGTCTATATTGTTTCACGGCTCCGGCTCCGGCTCCGGCTCCGGGCAAAATATGCCGGCTCCGGCGGCTCCGGCTCCGACTCCGGCTCCGGCTCCGCATCCCTGGTTATATCATTCACTTGAAACCAGGGATGTGGAGTTGTACCTACCCCCTGATTGCATTTATCATTGTCGCTCAGTATTATCTGACCACCCCCGGCGCGTTCGATGAGTGTTTTCCCGTCCGTCTGACGTGTGTGTCTCCCCGCTGACAGACCCGCCAGCCACCACCACGGCCGCCGGCGCTCCGGAGGAGTCTGTGCGCGAGGCGGCCGGATCGCCGCGCACGCCCGTCAGTCCGCACAAGATCCAGTCGCTGGACTGCGAGTCGCTGCCGCTGGCGCCCGCCGCCCGCCGCCACCCCCTCTCGCCGGCCTTCAGTCTCAACAAGCCGAAGCTGTCCTACAAGCCGGCGCCCGTCAAACTGGCCAAAAGTGCCCGCCTGTGAGTCCGGGGTCGTTGGGTATGGCCGGGGTGCCGATTTTTTTCGGTTCCTGGCTCTGGTTATTGAATTTTGAGTGGTGTGATCCTGCCCACCTAACCACCTAGCAATGGTTCCACGAGCATATATTATTTAGGATTTGTTGTACAAAACGTTTATTTATTATGTTTGTTGCAAGTGATAAATGATAAGCCGTCCAGCAGTTTATGAAACACTGAACCACGCCAGTGTGTTCCATTCTCTGACGCCGGCCCGCCCCGTCTGACCTGCGGGTTACGGACAAAAGTACGTATCGCTAAAGTACGTAGGACAAAAGTACGTAAGCAAAAGTACGTAGGATTAAAGTACGTATCGCAGAAGTACGTACAGTATAAAGTACGTATGGACAAAAGTACGTCAGGGACAAAAGTACGTATCGCAGAAGTACGTACAGTATAAAGTACGTATGGACAAAAGTACGTCAGGGACAAAAGTACGTATCGCAGAGGTACGTACAGCATAAAATACGTATGGACAAAAGTACGTCAGGGACAAAAGTACGTATAGCTAATGTACGTAAGGTAAAAAGTACGTATGGACAAAAGTAAGTCAGGGACAAAAGTACGTATCGCAGAAGTACGTAGGGTATAAAAAACGTATGGACAAAAGTACGTCACGGACAAAAGTACGTATAGCTAATGTACGTAGGGTAAAAAGTACGTATGGACAAAAGTACGTCACGGACAAAAGTACGTATGGCAGAAGTACGTAGGGTATAAAGTACGTAAACGTATGGACAAAAGTACGTCAATTACAAAAGTACATATAGCAAATGTACGTAGGGTATAAAGGTAAAGACGCAAGGTAAAGACCAAGATACCTTTAAGAAACCTTGGTAAGGTAAGGTAAGGTAAGGTAAGGTAAAGACCTTGGGCAAGACGCCCCAGATAATTTATTTTGCTACATAGGCCTACCTAAATTTTGTCCTACGTCACCTGGAAGGCCAAATTTGTGCTCAATGTGTTCTTTGGACATTTTACTTTAAATTCCACCCCTCTTAATTTATTCACTTATGATCGGACTCCCAGCTAGGAAGTGATTTGTGAAGCAACTGCAAATGGGGCATTTGCCCCAACCCCAGGGCAAAACGCCCCACGGCCTGAGGCAAGATGCCCCATACTCTAGAGTCTAGCTTAAAGATTAAACATGGTAGTTGGCTAAATCTTATATGAGAGGTCCGTTAGACCGCTGGAGGCACGGCACTGAAGTTAGCACCTTCCATCCTATCAGGTGTTCAGCTATGACACTATTGTATGAGCAGGTTTTTCACGTGCCTCATGAGGCCAAATAATAAATTATTGCAATGCAAATCAGTTAACAATACACTTCCTTTGCCATACAGTTGCTGAGAAAAATACATATAAATGCATAGAAACTTGCTGTTCGCCAGCTACCGAACATTAGGAAGTGGGTAGTCCGAATAACACATGCGGGTAAAACGCCCCATGGGGCTTTTTGCCCCGCGACCTACTGGGGCGTTTTACCCCATCACGTAGTTCGGTCAGCGAACAACGCCTTGCGCTCCAGCAAGACATAATTTAACACGAACCAACCCGGCATTATAAGCGTTAGACAATAGTTGTTCAAAATACATAAAAGTCGGTAACCTGATGTGGACTACAAAAGAACGCGATGATGCATAATCAGATGACCAAACATAAAAATCACTCAAAAACACATTTTTGGCTATATCTCCCTAGAGAGCTATCACAATTTCTTTCCAGCCTGCTCATATAATGATCATATAGTGCACGTTTAACAGAAGAGAGGATCTTTCCCCAGAACCCTGTCAGTTCCGAGAAACATCGGTGAGGCCGCCAGGCGTTTTACCTCGGCGGGGCGACTTGCCCCGGTCTACCCTACGTGTGGACCAAAGTACGTCACGGACAAAAGTACGTATAGCAAATGTACGTAGGGTATAAAGTACGAGCCCCACCCATGGGGTAAGTTGATCAATGTGTAATACCTTTCTTATTATCTATTTAGTGAGCATTTGTTACAAGGCATAGCAAAATTTCTCGATGAGTAAATGGGCGAAATGGACAAAGCTATATTATTTGCTATATGAATTTGTCATGAGTTCCCTGTAGTATGGCAACAGGGCAGCAATAAAGAAAAATTGGCTCAACTTGCACTACTATACCCTACTTCTAGCATACGTACTTATACACTACGTACTTTTGCATACGAACCGTACGTACTTTTGGCATACGTATTTTTTACACTACGTACTTTTGCATACGAACTTTTGCGTACGAACATTTGCGTACGTACTTTATACACTACGTACTTTTGCAAACGTACTTTTGCGTACGAACATTTGCGTACGTACTTTTGGCATACGTACTTTATACACTACGTACTTTTGCATACGAACTTTTGCGTACGAGCATTTGCGTACGTACTTTTGGCATGCGTACTTTTTACACTACGTACTTTTGCATACGTACTTTTGCGTACGAGCATTTGCGTACGTACTTTTGGCATACGTACTTTATGCACTACGCACTTTTTCATACGTACTTTTGCGTACGAACATTTGCGTACGTACTTTTGACATACGTACTTTATGCACTACGTACTTTTGCATACGTACTTTTGCGTACGAACATTTGCGTACGTACTTTTGGCATACGAACTTTAGCGCCTACGTATATTTGCGTACGAACATTTGCATACGTACTTTTGTCCTACGTACTTTAGCGATACGTACTTTAGTCCTAACATCCTGACCTGCAGGGCCGGAGGACCGGCAGCCGCCGGGGCCGCGCCGTCGCCAACCGCCGCCGACACCAACCGCAAGCTCACCGACTACTTCCCGATCCGGCGCAGCAACCGGCGCACCAAGCGCGCGCTGGACGAGGAGCGCTCCTGCGAGATCCGCCGCCGGCTGGCCAAGGGCTGCGACGAGGGACTCGAGGTGGGTGGCGCGTCTGCCCGGCGCCGGCGGACGCGGCAGGGCGTCCTGCCTGACTGCCTTGGGACATTGTCTTCTCATGCCCTTACTCGTTTTATATCGTGAAGTGCAGCTATTGCGCCGCGCTGGTCCGCGCCCTGACGCCGTGTCCCTGTCCGGCCGCCAGGTGGCGCTGTTCCCCACCAAGGGGCGCGGCGTGGTGGCGACGCGTCCGTTCGCGCGCGGCGAGTTCGTGGTGGAGTACGCCGGCACGCTGGTGGACCTGGAGGAGGCACGCCGCCGCGAGCGGGTCTACTCGCAGGATCAGAACACCGGCTGCTACATGTACTACTTCACCTGCAAGGACCACAACTGGTGGTGAGTGACCGGCCCGGCCGGCAGCGGCCTGCCGCCCAGCCCCCCGCTCGGCCGGCCCCCCTATAATGAGCTGATGTTGATAGCTGTTTCTGCTGAGATTTGGCCATGGGACAGGGCACCTGGTGCTCGGCAGACAGCTGGAAAGGCGCGAACCTTACTTGCATAGTAAATTGTTGAATCAATTGCGTTATTTTAGACTATGAAAAATCGTCCCAAGCGCATACCGATGTTCAATCATACTCCTGAGTCCTGGTGACAATTATTTTTGTTAAATGTCTCAGTTTGAATAATAAGTGCTGGAGGGAGTCGCATTTTCGCCATTGCTTCTATTCTCTTTGTATATGTGCAGAACGTAAATCTGCACTTTATTAATGACAAATGCTGAAAAAATGCTGCTCCTCCGGTGTTTTACTGGCCAAGTCTCGAGGTGTCAGCTAAATCATATCGTATGAGCTGACATGATCACCTCAGCCTGGTGCAGCCTGCAATCTGTCATGGTTATCTCTGCCTCCTTCACCCGTCTTATCACATGTCAAAAAAGGAAATGGCGTCTTGCTAGCAGCTGGCTTGTTTACCTTCATCAAGGGCCTGTTATCGTACCTGATAACGACGCATTCTTTCACACACTTCTCTATAACGCCCTTGCTGGCTCGGTTTTAACTTTTCAAAGTTATGCTAAGAGCGTTAGATGTAAGCTGCTCTTCCACTACACATATGTCAGGAAGAACAAAAAGATAGCTCGGAAATCGTCAATGACTTTCTTGGTTAACATGATGCATATTACGAAGGCTGTAGGTTGATATCTACGGCAGTATCCATAGTTCCACCCATTGCCCTCAGTTTTGCTACATAGCAATCGGCTGACACTGTTATGCTTGTATTTTCTATTTTTACCACCAGCTGTTCGCCAGCATTGATGTGAGCCGTTTCCATATCTGTCCGCTGTTATTGGTGGTGAGGCCGTGTTTGTTCGTCGTCTGTATGTGTTCTCAATGTTGACCTGAGCGGGCGCCCGTGTCACCAGCATCGACGGTACCCCGGAGACGCCGCGACTGGGCCGGCTGGTCAACCACAGCCGGCACGCCCCCAACTGCGTGACACGCTCGCTGGAGGTGGACGGCCGGCCGCGGCTCGTGCTGATCGCCAAGCACGACATCGCCGCCGGCGACGAGATCCTGTACGACTACGGCGACAGGAGCCGCGAGAGCCTGCTCCACCACCCGTGGCTGGCGTTGTAGTCGGCCGCGCGCCGCGCTGGGGGCGCGCCGGTCCGGTCCGCCGCCGGCCGAGTACTCCCGGAGAGCCGGAGAGCCTCAGACGGGCGCCGTCCCCCTCACCCATCACTGCCACCCTGCACAGCCGTGCGGGCCGACCGGGGCCCGAAGGGCCGCTATGTACAGCTGTATATAATCGTGTGTACTCGTAGGATAATTCGACGACTTGACGACATTGCGCGGTGCAACATATCGTGCGGGCCTGCGCTCGCCTCCTGTGGAACTCTTGCCGTTCGCTGCATTTACGGGCCGGAGCGGTGGCGGCGGTGGGCTATCCGCGGGGCGCGCTGTTAGCAGGGTGTGAGTCCGCCCACCCCGCCACTGTGAGCTCGCTGCCGCCGCGCCGGCCCGCCCCGGCCCGCTCAGGATCTCCGCTGTTGGCGCCGCGTGCTGCTCCCAGGCGGCCGTCCCAGGATCTCAGTTACTCGAGCGGCGGGCGGCCGGCGCCGGTCGCCGGCCCGGCCGCCCCCGAGACCGTTCGTCCTCGTCCGGCATTAGTGGCTCGGGCCACCGTGAGGCGCCGCTGCGCGTCCCACGCCACTCGCGCTCGATACGTTCCGTTGGAGGCACGCGCTCGACGGGCTGTGGTGCATGCTTTAGTGCGGCGCGCCGCCGCGCGTGCGGTTGTGTTTTGGCCGCCGGTGGGCCGTTTGTCGCCGCCGCCGGCCGCCTTCTGTACAGTTTTGTAGTTTTTGTTTTAACTGATAGCCTTGGAGTGTGCTGTGGTAGCTGGCCTCCTGGGCAGGCTGTCGGTATGTGTGTGTGCCTGCGCTGTACCAGCGCCGTCGGCCGGCCCGGCCGGTGTCGTCACCCGGCGGTACCCGGCCTGCACCCCTGGCGGCAGCTCTGTCCGCGCCGCGCCCGTCCACCGGGCGCCGGGGGACACCAGCCGCGGGCCCGGCCACTCTGTGTTTTATGCTTCTGTTGATTGTTTTGGCTGGGCGCCGTTTTTCAGGGTTTGACGGGCGCTCTCTTCTCTCTGTCTTGGTTTTACTGTCTCGCGGTCGCGCGGGTCGGGCGGCTGATGTTGGCCTTTCAGTCGGACACTGCCTCGCGCCGCCTCGGGCCCTCAGCGGCCACTTGTAACAAACACGATTTCCATTGGTAGAAGTTCAAATACATTTTAGCAGGCTGTCCGATGTGGTTTGGTGTCGGAGGCGATCGGCGGCTGAGCTGCCACCTGTTCAGAGCCTGGATACATTCTGTGAACAGGCCGGGACACCGTGTGAGTATGCGAGGAAGACGGCCTACACAGGACCTGAAATATGCGCGGAACGTGGCATGTTTTGACCGATGTCGATTACTGGAGAGAGATGCTACATTTTGAACCCACCTTTTGAATGGGATTTTGCCAAAATCTGGGAAGTTTTTCATATATCGAGATGTATCGCAAAGTTTCTTGCAGCCACTTCAACCGGTTACCAATAGCTACCAGCCTACCGCCGGGTCGATTTTTAGCGAAATCGATGGAGGTGCCGACTTCTTCGAACATCTGTCGATTACCTACGCTAAAACGTCACAAATAAGTAGGCGGGCACCCACGAGGCAATGCTTTCCTACGTGTCACAGTTATGGTGCCACTGGCATTGCACATGCGTTCGTGCAAGGGCCGGTTCCAGATCTTGAGAACGACTGAGCCGATTGCGCTCACATTTGGTAGACCGATATGGACCGGTTAGTACTAAGTAGGGTGCCGTGCAAATCATTTGGGCATCGGGTCACTACTCACTATCCACTATTTTGTCAGTATTGCCAAGTGTCAAGTCTAGTGAGGTGATGTCAATTACATTACTTTACATTAATTACATTACATTGGGATACCGATATAAAACCAATTACCAAATAGGTACCAACTAAAACCCTGAGGAAATACCGAAACCGAACTAACTTGGAAACATGAGGGAAATACAACCTTATTACCAAATTCTTAGCCTCTTACACTTAGGAGTGAGGGACGAGCGAGTTGCCGGTGACGAGAGGAGGCCGATGATACCCAATTTTAATGTCCTAGGTCATTGGTTGGCCTTCTTCCAGGTCAGGTCAATGACCCAAAAGTCGGGAAAATCGGGACCTGTTAGAAAGACGTAAAGTGTGGCTGGTATAGGTTTTTTTCGGGGTGCTGATCACGAATGTCGTGTAATAGTTTCGATCACAGATGATGTCTTTATGCATTTAGACCAGGTCGGGTCAGGTCAGTTAAGGTTAACCAGTAGGGGTCGTGACGAGTATTCGTAGTACGTGTCAACCGCCTCTGACAGCTTCGTAACATGTTACGAAGATAAATATGCAAGATATTACAACAAAAATTACCCGACGTTTCGTTTATTATAACTTTTTCAAGGGTAATGAAACCCTTGAAAAAGTTATAATAAACGAAACGTCGGGTAATTTTTGTTGTAATATCCTGCATATTTATCGCGACGAAACTTTCAGTACCCTCGCGTTCATCAATTTCACACCTACCCTGAAAATTTCATGACCCTGACCCAAATGACCTTTGACCTGTGACCTACTTTTCGAGACCATGTTTGGCTGGAATCGCGATTCGGCGTATGTCGGCTCGCATTAGCCGCGCGTTTGCAGTCTTTTCGTGGTTTCAAGCGTTCAAACATGTGATATGATGTTGCCCCCATGCATAAGGGTGGGTGTCAAGGTCACCTGAAGGTCAGGTCAGGTCATTGACCTTTGATGACCTCGGTTCACTTTTTCGAGTTTTACGTGTTTCTAGCAGTGGCGGCGCCACGAATTTTCGCCAGTGGGGGCAAGCTTGAGACTGACCCGACTGTAGTCTGATAACGCCGATCTGCAAAATCCATGAGCACCTTCTCCCTAGATGTTGTCATTCAAAATTATTTTGGTTTCAGGTTTCATGCATAGGCGTATTGAGTTTAACCATTAACCCTCGCGGGCCCGGAAGGGGAGGGGGGCGTTTTTCGCCTCCCCTGGTGAATATTTGCGATACCTCACGAACGCTTAGGGATAGAAAGACGAAACTTGCTGTACCTTATCCCCCATTAATTTGACATCTTTTGAAGCAAAAAAATTGGAGCTAGCCTCCTTGATAACGTCTCAGGGCCGATTTTTCTAGACTCCTGCACGGCAAACTTCGGCGTCACAGACGTGAACTTCAACCAGCTGCCAAAAATTGAGTTTTAGAGATAAAGACAAATTACGAGCACGGTTGCGTAGCATTTGACCTAGAAAAAAAAAATACTTAAATAACTTTGGTGACCTGAGGTCAGAGGTCAGGGCAACGACCCCGAGCTGGGGCTTTAGTTTCTTTTTTCGCAAATAACTTCAACAAAAATGGTCCTGGAGCTACGGCAGTGGTACATTTGCATTAGTCTTGTCGAGACGCGTCGAATGACATATATATTGTTTGGAAAAGGTCAAGTTTGATGTTGACCTCATGTAACCTCGAATGACATTTGGTTGATTTTTTACACATGGAAGGTCATTTGTGATGATTTCGTAGCCGCTGATCACGATTCTGGGCCTCTGGCATCCATTTTGCTGTAAGCATTCATTTAGAGCCTCAGTATGGCAAAACATATCTTAATTATTATGCCTGACTTGAATAGTGAAATAGCCTCTAGCAAGGATACTCTCTTGTGACTTTGACCTTGTAGCAGCCTTGTATCGTAAGCTAAAGCACAAATAGGGGTCCGCTAAGCTTGACAACATAGGTATCAAAACATCTCGGAATTTAGTATACAAGATATAAGAAAAAGTGCAAAGTTTGTGGTCAATTTTGAGCATGATCGTGACCTTGAATTTGAATGTTATGCACATCATCGGAATCCACGGATTCTCTTCTTTTGTTCAACATCTCTTTTAGCCGATTTTATGTACCATGCCGTCCTCTGGAATACGTATGTACTTTGAGACCACTACAAAAATGCCGGTTTTTGCCTTGAATCCACGGATTCTCTTCTTTTGTTCAACATCCCTTTTAGCCGATTTTATGCACCATGCCGTCCTCTGGAACACGCACTTTCAGACCACTACAAAAATGCCGGTTTTTGCCTTTGACCTTGAATTCTGACCTTGAAAACTGACCTAAGGTCAAAAAGTTTAGGTGCTTTAGAATCTTCTCATAGATACTTTTTGTTTGGTACCATTTTTGTTACCGTAGCTGCCTTATTAACGGAGTTAAACAGGGGGGAGGGGGAAGGCTACCCCCGGGCTGCGGTGGTTAGGATTATCCCCGGGCCCGGCCGAAATAAAACTATAAAGCTAGATTGCGAGACACAAACCTGTAAAAACGTTATGTTGTTCGTTGAGATGTAAAATGGTGTGTTCTTCAAAACTATAGTCAGTACCTAACTATTTCTCCTTTTCCCCGTAGTACGTATATATGTATGTGCGATTCTCTCACATACGATTGATATAGGTACGAGAACAAGCTCCATTAGGGCGACCCACATACAATTCCAGATAACCCGGGATATACATACCTATCACATTTTGTCATACCTCTCTGAGCTCAGTCTCAGTCTAAGGGTTCCCAAAAGAGGGTGATCTCTTCTCTGGCCGACTTTTGATAAACTGCTTCTCAACCTACTCGAGATCAAGCTCGAGGGCAGCCTTTTGGTGAATGAAAATGAGTAGGAGAATGAGTGGGAGTAGGAGATATGCGACAGACGGTCCGAGAACGAACGTTCTGCTGACGCACTTGATGCGAGGACCGTCAAAAACAGGCGTACTATTATAACCGCCTATAATGAATGTTGCACCGGTCTTCTGTTCCCATAATCAGCCAAATTTTGTGGGGGCAAAAACATAGTCTTGCCTCCACGGCTTCCTGCCAGTGGGGGCAGTCTGCCCCCACTGCCCCCACGGTGGCGCCGCCCTTGGTTTCTAGGCCAGTTTTTGGAGCTGAATTCGAATTTAGCAACCGTATGAACATTTACGAAGTAGTTTTGGTGCCTTCGTAACATGTTACGAAGCTGTCAGAGGCGGTTGCCACCTACTACGAATACCCTTACTGGTTGACCTGACCTGACCCGACCTGGCCTAAATACATGAAGACATCATCTGTGATCAAAACTAACATGATATTCGTGATCCGCACCCCGAAAAACCCCGTAGCAGCCACACTTTATGACGTTCTAACAGGTCCCGATTTTCCCGCCTGTGGGGTCATTGACCTGACCTGCAAGGTCAACCAATGACCTAGGACCTTAAAATTGGGTATCATCGGCTTCCTCTCGTCACGGGCAACACGCTCGTTTTTTCCGCGAAGCTCTAGCTCGATCAGGGGCGAAACGGCAAGGGGGGGGTCCAACTCGAATTCAGCTACCCTGAAAATTTCGTGACCCTGACCCAAATGACCTTTGACCTGTGACGCCTTTTCCGAGACCATGTTTGGCCGGAATCGCGATTCGGCGTATGTCGGCTCGCATTAGCCGCGCGTTTGCAAGCTTTTGTGGTTTCAAACGTTCAAACATGTGATTTAATGTTTCTCCCATACATTAGGATGGGTGTCAAGGTCACCTGAAGGTCAGGTCAGGTCATTGACCTTTGATGACCTCGATTCACTTTTTCCAGTTTTACATGTTTGTAGGCCAGTTTTTGGAGCTGAATTCGAATTTAGCAACCATATTAACATTTACGAAGTAGTTTTGGTGCCTTCGTAACATGTTACGAAGCTGTCAGAGGCGGTTGCCACCTACTACGAATACCCGTCCCTTACCTACTGGTTGACCTGACCTGACCTGACCCGACCTGGCCTAAATGCATGAAGACATCATCTGTGATCAAAACTAACATGATATTCGTGATCAGCACCCCGAAAAACCCCATAGCAGCCACACTTTACGACGTTCTAACAGGTCCCGATTTTCCCGACTTTTAGGTCATTGACCTGACCTGCAAGGTTAACCAATGACCTAGGATCTTAAAATTGGGTATCATCGGCTTCCTCTCGTCACGGGCAACGCGCTCGTTTTTTCCGCGAAGCTCTAGCTCGATCAGGAGCGAAACGGCAAGGGGGGGTCCAACGGACCCCCCCCCCCCTTATACGTTTGCGGCTGGAAAAACACCAATACGGGCGAGGGTTAACGTGCGCACATAGCCGCGCACGGCCGGTCCCCTCACTGACTTCGCCTGGCTACGGCCTGCCACCAACCGCAACCATTACTATATCAGGAGGCCCATAAATGTCAAGCGCCCGTCGCGCTTCGAACCCGGACTGTTGTAACCGGGAACGCGTACTCTCACCGCGTTGAATCCAACGCTCTTACCAACTGAGCTACGGGACCGGCAAATCTCCATTTTTGTCCAAATATGAATATGACTCCATTTTTGTCCAACTCATAGGCGGTCCCAGGGGGGGGGGGGGCCACGGGGGCCATGGCCCCCCTTTGGTGCTGAAAGGTGGGGCCATACTATCTTTTGGCCCCACCTTTCAGATCGAACAAAAGTCCTAGAAAAGCTTTTCGTATGTTTCATTTTCTTTCTTGCGCCATCAAAGGACGTAAATTTCACTCATGAGTGGGCTCAGTTTCGCATTCTGTCAATTTGGCGGTCAGCGTCGCTGGCACCGGTTCACAAGTATGGCCGGATCTTATATGGAACATCAGCGTGGGTTTACTTGAGGCTCTCGTAGGCCCAGCAATGGCTGGCATGAGACCCTCTTCGGCAGTGGCGGGTGGGCTATGATAAAGGAGATTGGCTCTAAGGCACTTAAGTAAGACCTCATGGGTTGGTGCTGTGCACCTCAGAAGCCCGGTGGTGACGCCGTATGCCGGCTTGGTTTCTTAAGGATTAGCGTGGGACCTCCGGGGCCTGCAATAGAGTTTGCATGAGCCAGTAGCGGCGGAACACCTTCAACTAAGGGGGGGGGGGGGCACTGCCGACTTTGAGTCCCATTCTTTCCATGCAACGCCCATAGGGCTAATGTTAAAATGCCAAAATCAAAGGGGGGCACGGTGCCCCGGTGCCCTCCCCGTTCCGCCGCCTATGGCATGAGCTAGTATGTAATCTCAGAGGCATGTGTGTAATGTGTATACAGTGGCGGTCGCGGGGGGGGGGGCATCAGGGCCATGCCCCCCCAAAGGTCAATAAAGGGGGCCATCATATCATTTGCCCTCCCCCCTCAAACAACCAATGGGCCCCCATATAGGTGTATGGGGCCCTGGTAATTATTCGATCGTCACGAGGCTAAAAAAAAAACCACGCTCAGCTATTAATATAGCTCCCACACCGGTCTTTGAGCGCCCTACACTGACATCTGAGGGAACTTCAGTGGCGGTCAAGCGCCCACGTTGACCGCTAAGAGCCTACATCAACCTCTGAGGCCCCACATCTGGCCTATGAGGGCCCCTAACCGGCCTCAGGGGTCCCAACCGGCGTCTGAGGGTCTCACACCGGTCTCTGGTGGCCTTATTTCTGTCTCTGGTGTCCCAAGACGAACCTTTAGGTGCCAATGAGGGCCCCGCACTGGCTGCTGAAGACCCGATGCCGGCCTCTAAGGGCCTGCACTGGCCTCTGAGGAGGGCCCATCTTGGCCTTTGAGGGCCCTCTGCTGGCCTCTGGGGTCCAACGACGACTCATGCCGGTCTTTTAGGGCCCCACGCTGACCTCTGAGGGCCCATGTTGGCCTGTAATGAGTAAGGACCCACATTAGCCTCTGAGAGCCCAACTCGGTCTCTGATGGTCTCAAACTACTGACCTTTCTAGCTTGCAGGCCCTGTACTGGTCTCTGAGGGCCCTAAACTGGCCTCTACGTGAAAACATACATGGGTGGGTTTCTGAAGATCAGAGGGCTCACGCAGTCTCCGGCACAGCCTTAAGTTGGTCCTGATCGAGATTACTTTACGTCCTGATGGTCCCGCGCAGATTCCCTCATATTTCGACGTCGGAACCCCATGAGCCGGTGTGGGTCCTGGGGCTGGCAGAGACTGATGAAGTCCTTAGGGCTCAGGGCCAGTCTTTTTAGCAGTAGGACTAGGCAGGTTGAGTGAGCCCCAATAGAGCCGTTGCGAAGCACCGCAGGAGTCGCGCGCGGCCCTCAGATGCCAATTTTGAAAGCTCGGAACCTGTGGGGGTCTCTAGAGGTCGGTGTACCTACTCTCTCCCGCCGCCACATAACTAGGTACCTATATGGGTAAATGTCATAGTCTGAAAATGCTCTCTGGCCTCTGGGTTTCACATGCTTGTTCAAAGCAAGAGGTATCTGTACTTTTCCGAATTGCTTTATAGTGGTAAGGTCATGAATCCTCGTGCCCGACCTTCCAGTATACCTATGCTACACCGATCCGTCGACCGTCGTCATGGTGCAGTGGCCCGACAGGTGGAAGCACCGTGGGACGGGAAATGGAACTGGTGATTTTGCCTTAAATTGAGCTCAAAGATTTCACGCAAGAATGAGATGGATGGAGCATAAGTAATGCCAACTGCGCGGCGCCTCGTGGACGTAAAAAAAAAAATTAGCCGTTCACCCCCCCCCCCCCTCCCGGTGACGGATAAATGTTATGTCCCGCGAGTGTGACTTTGCCCCCCCCCCCCCTTTTGCTAGCGGCTGCGACCGCCAGTGGTCCAACTATGACAATGGCCGTGTTAAACCATCCTTCAAACCGGAAGCATTGAAGAAATAACGTTATTATTGTCCCATAGGCATCAAAACTTTGGGCAATAAATACCTGTTTTCTCTCTATGCAGCATTCACGTTCATCTGCTTTGCATGCACAGCAGGGCGCAAAAAAGTGCCTCATCACGGCTGGCTTTCCCAGCAGGGCCTCGTCTAACATGTTAACTGGGGGGCCAAACCCCCGCAGTCACTGGCCTGGCCCTCCCCCCCCCCTCCAGACAGCATCACATATGAGTTGTTGGGCAGGGCTCAACTGCGAACCATCATCCTGGCTGATCGATCCAAAGTGGTCAGCAACATCATCAGCAGTGAGATGACATTGTCCAGGCTGCCCACCTCTTCTCGCAGCATTGACACGACGCCCGAAAGCATTAACATTACGCCCCTGCCGTAGATAGTGAATGAGGCGTGCTTCCTCGTCTATCCTACCACGGGCGCGTCGGTACGCTCGACAAGCATCACAATAGCACGTATAAACAGCGCAGTCAACAAGTCGACAACAATCTGTCCAGATTCTAAACCAGAAGCGAGCTCTATCGTGGGCACAGGAGACCCAAGGACTCCACCAGCTCTTAGGAGATCGCATAGGTTTCGCAGAGCCCGACTCACGAGCGGCGGCATGAATGGCATTAGTAATGTACATATGGTACATACGACTCGAGTAATGTCTAGCGCATTTGCATCGGTGAGCTCATGCGCCCTAGAGACACAACTTCCCAGATACACGTATGCCGACAGGTGCGCCTCAAGTGTGCACTTATAAATTTCATTGCGGTTGTCGCAACCCCAGTTCAAAACATCAGGATACCTATGTAGTTCACAGCTGAAACACTTTTTCCCAATGAGCGTTTTTCACTACGCATTGACAGTCGTAAGTGACAGCTGGGGCATTCCACGATAGATCGTACCAGGCCCGTCACCCTCATCTCTCAGATTTTAATGAAAATCGGTCCTAGGGGTAATCATAGGCCCCAAAGACGCCTGGCAAAATATCAGACTTCTCAGATCAAAACTTTTTGAGTTATATTGCATTACATTTTTTTAACTTCGGTATGTAACGGTGAGTTTGATGGCCTATAACTCAAGAACGGGTTAAGCAACCAACAAAAAGCAAACAACACTAAGCTTGCGATGAATCAAAAATTAATATTACTATTTAAAAATTCCAAAGAAAAAATTTCATTGCTGAGCAAAAACCTTAATCTTTTTTCATTTGCCTCTAATGACTTTTGGGACCAAAAATTTTCACATTTTTATTTTTTCAAAATAATCTTCATGTCATTGCAAATCGACATGCAAAAAATTAGAAAGGTGTTCTTTCTATAAGTTCCTCATTTACCCGCAAACAAAATGGGTTTCGGAGGGGTTGATACGACCCCAGCACGCCGTTTCGCTTCTAATAGAGCTAGAGCCTCGCGGAAAAAACGAGCGTGTGTGCCGTTACAAGTCGCAGCGATTGGTACCCGATTTTAAGGTCTCAGGTTAACTGGTAGCGTCTGAGGTCAGGTCACGTGACTGAAGTTACGGGTTCGGTTTTTAGTAAATAACTTCGCAAAAAATGGCCGCAGAGCCGCGATTTTGGCATCATTGTGTTCGCCTAGCTCAGGTGCATCGAATGGTATACTTTTTGCCAGGGTGAGGTCAACTTAAGTAGTTGACCTCGGGTCAAGGTCAGGTCAGAGCCCCTCAGGTCATGAAGCTGGGCAAAGGGTATCATATGGCATATCATTCGATTCGGAAGGTCTTCCCGAGTCCAGTGATGGCTTTCCCGACTCTCTAGCTCCATTTGATCGGGAGTTATTGACGAAAAACTCGTGCGACCCTAGTGACGTCATAAATGACGTCACGCAAGGTTAACAATGCAAAAGTAAAGCATTGGACTTCGCAAGGAGTGCATGAAATCACGATATTATGTACGTGGGATAGTTTTAGATCATTCTCAGCGCCAAAATAACAGTTTTTATATTTCCCCATTGATTTATAACAGTGATGTCACGTGACCGACCTGACCTCATGTAACCTTGAAAAATTCCCAGATATAAAAGTTGTGAGACCTCTGGAGGACACCATGTATGCGTCCTGTAACTTTCATCTCGGACAGCTATGGTCATTGGCGTCCAAAACAATGTCAGAACCAAACAGCCTTTTTCACCCTCGCGCTTATAGGAAAGAGGGTTGGATGAACCCTCTTTTCACTTTTTTCAGATGACTCAGACTTAAATTGAAATTTCAGTAACCCGTGATGTTACTAGGCAGCTTTACCACGCCATTTGTAAGCTCCCCTCCCGAAATCACAATTCGAAACCGTTATCGTGACGTAAAATAAATACATTTATAGAAAGAACACCTTCCTAATTTTTTGCATATTTGTTAACAATGAGCTAAATATTTTTTTAGAAAATAAAAATTCAAAAAAAATTGGTCCCTAAGTCCAAAAAATACAAATGAAAGAAAACTCGATATGTCATATATCAAAAATAGCGTATTTTTCGAAATTTCAAAAATACATATTAATCTCTGTTTCATTGCAAGTTCAATGTTATATAACATTTGGCATTTGAATAATCCGTCTTAGAGTTACAGCCCCCCAAACTTAGCGCTGCAAAGCAAGATCCAAAAAATGTTTTACACCATAACTCAAAAAATACTTATCTGATAAGCCTGAAATTGTTACAGGTGGATTCAGAGCCCCCGATTACCCCTTAGACCAATTCTCGTCAAATTTCGAGAGATGAGGGTGTCAAATTGGAAAAAAGTGGTACGATCTATCGTGGAATGCCCCAGCTGATGGGCAAGTGCGGACTCAGGTTTTCCTCTGAAGGCGGCAAAATATTGCACGATACTATAAATCGACCCCCACCAAACATGATTTGGCAGCACTGTAATGGCGCCTGCTGGGCGTGAAGTTTTCCCTTCACCATAGGGTTTACACACAAACTGGTCAAAGTTTGAGCCAGGATATACTAGTCTAAAATGCAAAAAACGAACAAATTTTGGCATCAATAGATTCAGCATTTCATCGTATGCCTCAAACCGTCCATCATTTGGCCTCAAAGGAGGTAAAAATTGTTCAAAATCGAAGTTAAAAAGATGCTTTCTGAGCACATAATCTGGTAGCAATCACGTGACCTGCTATAAGCAGCTAATCGATAATTTACAAACATAATTATTAATATGCTGCTTTAAACAACATTAATCATACATTTTGAGCTTTCAGTACTTTAAATAAGGTCAAAACATTGCAAAACACAAAAGTTAATACAATAGTCACGTGGGTGTCAGGAAATGTCACAGGCGCGTCAAATTTGTGACTGGGGCTTTACTTATCGGATCTACCTGTTTCTTATAGGTATCTTGCTATAAATATTAAATTGGAGAGCATCATTAGAGACAATGAATGTACCAGTGTATTCAGCAGTGTAGCATCACACAATAGAAATGTACGTAGGGGAGAGTGGGGTAATTTGGCCGGTGGTGTAAATTGGCCGCCCCCACCTGTACGATGTCTAATAAAAGTGAGTGAAATAACTCTAGTCTCTATTTATTTGTCATGGGTAGAAATAACTGGAGGACAAATGTCAAAACTTTGCCCCTCGTAGTTTTATTCAAAATTAATAAAACGTTAATTTCATTAGAAAATGGTAACTTTTACTTCTGTTTACAAAGTTGTATAACATGTAGTGTTTGGGCTAAAAACGAATTCAGACATTATAGCGCCATTCTTGGGGGTGTTCAGCGGTTCCAAGAGCAATTTTATCTAATTCCGTATAGCCGTGATGACTATATAGACAAAAATTTTCAGAATGGCAATATGGGGTAATTTGGCCGGGACTAGCGGGGCAACTTGGCCGGTACGCTCAGAGTCACTATGCTGGGGCGGCCGAGTTTTCATGGTCAATTGTACCATAAATGACATGATTCATGACCAACTTTGACTACTTCGATGCCTTACTTTCGATTGGTCAACTGTAAGAGCATGTGACGTCATCAAAGGTTACCAAACGTTTTTTGCTAATAAATACTTACATAAAAGGCCTGTACACATTCAGCTGCTGTGCTGTTGTCAGCCGAAAATCACTCACACTATTGGCTGAAAAATTGATGACGTTATGTTGCACTTGCAACATGACGTCACCTCTCTGCTGCCGGCAGCATGGGCTGACGGGCTGTGCTGCTACGAGAAAGCAAGTGCAGAGATGCCGAGCCGTCAGCAAAAGCCATAAATGACGCATTTAGACACTGGTAGTGGCGCATGAAAGCAAATCACGTGCCAGATTTTTATTGAGCACTGCAGATAAATGAAATTTGGACACCATGTTGGCGCTATTCACATATATTTGATTTCATAATTAATTGTCGATACAAGAAAAATACTTATTACTTTCGCACATTGTCTGTAAATATTTTGATAATATATCTAACTGGTTAAGTATTGTATTAATAAAGAACATGAAGATGAGACGAAATATTTGTTTACAACGCTATATTTGTAAACAGCCAGCCAGTGCTGACATTTCTCATCAGCCAAATGTATACAGTTCCGTCAGCCAGAAGCGGTGGGCGGAGCCTATTTCAGCTGACAACAGCACAACAGCTGAATGTGTACAGGCCTAAAAATGGTACAGCCGCACAAATGGTCTCATTCTGTTCAGCTCGCCAAGGCGCATCGAATGATATGCATGATGACCTTGAAATCACGTAACCTTGAGGTCAAGCGACCCGATGCAACGTGACCTGGAGGTCAACCTTTGACCTTGACTTCTCAAGGTCAACACATATATCTTTCGATGCGGACTGACGAGAGAATTACGATGGTACTCGAAGTTTTGGCCTAGCTTGATTACTTCAAGTTATTCGTAAAAAAAACTGTGATCGCATCTAGAGCCGCTAATTTGGCTATTTTGACCCCTGTGACCCCTGAGTCAACCTCCAAGATGTGGCAAATGCGTCATAGGACACCGTCATTGCTGAATCTGAAGCTGACTCGCAATATAACAGAAAACCCCGACCGCAAACTAACACCGGCCAAATTACCCCACACCCCCGGCCAAATAACCCTGCTAGTGGGGCAATTTGGCCGCCTTGCAGTCCTTTGTAATACGTCACAATTTCAATATAAGTAATTACTCTATCATTTCAAGTTCACTGTCCAGTAAAGTAAAATGAATGCGACACCTGCCAGCGTTGAGAAAATGCAGAAATATGTCGTCAATTTCAAGTTATATCGTTTTCTAAAAAAAGCGGCCAAATTACCCCACTCTCCCCTACGACTCTTTGTTTGTAGGCTTTCGATACACTTAAAATTTTGTCTGACTCCCACGTAGGACCACAGTATCAAGAAATGCAATCGTCCCGTTGCTTTCTTTCTGAAGTGTAAACTGAATCTTTTCTTCTACCGAATTAAGTCCATCAAGTTTGTCCTCTAAGTTCATTTCTTTTGGCACTTCTATGGGAATATCGTCAGCATAACGCAACCAAGTTACGTTACTGCCCATGATGCCCTGATAATGGTGCTTTTCGAGCCACTCCATGTACAAACATGCCGCCACCGGACTTAGTGGTGACCCCATTTCTAGTCCCCTATGTTGACTATACTCATCAGACTGAAATTGAAATCCCCCAAAGTTAAGGCACATTGCAAGTAATTTCAAATAGTCATCTTTTGGCACAGGTAACTGTTCGGAGTCATATATCCGCTACTACAGATTTGATCGCCTCTAACGCACCGTCTACCGAAACGTTGGTAAACAAAGACTTCACATCAAAACTAGCCAGGAACTTATCTGATAAGTCCATGTCCGTGATCTTGTCCATGAGATCCTCAGTGTTGCGGAGATGTGCGTCACTGATCGTGCCCAACGTGCTTGAAAGAGGCCTGGCCAAGACTTTCGCGAGTCGGCGTGGAGCACTGCCGATCCCTGACGTTATCGGTCGTATCGGAACATTCGTTTTGTGCAGTTTCGGGAGACTGCGCGTTCGTGGTGCAGCAGGCGCCTCTTCTAGCAGATGGAGGAGATTTCTTCCCTTTGTCAGTCGTCTTTTTATGTAATGTCATATGTCAGTGATCTATTTTGCTTTCCCATACATGCAACACCGGACGGTTAGATCGAGAAAGCCAGGCATTAAAATGGCACGTGCATTATGCTGCACTTTTGAAATATTCAAGAAGTCAATGCTGATTCAAGGCCCTAAAACATAAGGTTGGACGAAGTTTCCTACCAACAAGGTACTAGAATTTGTCGTGATATTTCGTCCTTGCAGTTGTTTCTTTACAAATATAGAGCAAACAAGCATGTTTTCTAATAGTATGAAAATTTGAAAGGAAATAATAAGTCACTTTACATTTGATTCACAAAAAGCCATTTCGAAATCAAATTCAGTGTAGTTTTGACCAAACTCTAGTCGACTTATCCAGTATCTACTTAATTTTCCAGATGCGTGGTTCAGACAAACACGTTGCTATGGGCGGTTGCTAAGGACGCTATCTCGTATTTGCAGATAGTTTTTTGTTATGAAATAGGGTAAAACAAGCTCTTTGGATATTTTCCTGTATTTCGGGGCTCATCTAGTTTATCTAGCTTTGGCATAATATTTTTACTTTATCATATCATGGTTCCAGACACAGGTGGTTAATTTCAGCGCGTAAAGAAATAAGAATAAAGACTTATTATGTTATACCGAATGCAAGTCGCCAGTCCCTGGTGGTAAAGTGAATGATGCACAGATATATCTGTTTTTATCCCGGTAGAAGCATCCTTGTGATCTAAGTGTGATCGATCATAAATTGTCTGAGAATCAGAAGTTTAGCTATAAGTCAAGAACCACGAAACAACCAGCTTATAGCTGGTGGAAGAGCCGCCACTCAGAAGCTTTCAGAAAACCGTGAACGGTTGAGACAGCCGACAGGTTGAGAAATCAAGAGACCTGAGGCGACAGAGAACCAGAGAATGCCTGGGAACTTTAAGGAACCGCTGGCTACCAGATCTTGACTAGAAACCAGAAGCCATGAAATGACCATTTCACGATCTAAGATGCAGATTCTGGTGCCTGAAAATCGTGTGAACACACTTGACATTCCAACAGCAGCTCATTTCGGTACCGTTATAAGTCCAGGGCTGCGCAGTCGATGGATTTTCGGTGACTCTGACTCCGTCTCCGACTCCGGCTTCCAAAAACCAACTTCGACTCCGACTGCGGGCATACATTACCTATCGACTCCAGCCGACTCTATTTCCGACTTCGACTCCGCAACCCTGCCAGGTCTGCGGAGTCTATTGATTTTCGGTAACTCCGACTGACTCCGGCTCTGGTTTCCAAAATCGACTCCGACTCCGACCCCGGTCAGAACTGTGGTTATAAATAACATGTCTGTGAATAAAAGCAGTTTCGGGTGCAGCCACCCCCTTTTGCTTTTCACACTCAAAAGCTCGTCCAAAACAGGAAGATGAACAGGAACTCAGCTTAAACATCGGTCTTGGAAAGGTCACCGAACGTAATATTTTTCCGCAAACAGACGAAGACCACGAATTTGAGCAATGACATGTCGATTAAGACTCTGAATCCGGGCAAAACTGTCGACGCCGATCGACTCCGACTCCGCAGACCTAAACTTTATTCAACGGATTTCCATGAGACTTTACGCCGGCAAAATGCAGATAAACGTGCTCCTCTCGTCAATACGCGTCAAAAAAACTTTGAATTGACCACAAAAAGTCACGGTAAAACGGTAAAACAAAAACTGCTGGAGACCATTCTTGACCTGAAATGACCTTAGGGACATAAAGAGGGGTCACGGGTGCGCCTCTTGGGGCACCATATGCGATGAGATTGATGCGTGGCGACTGGCGTACACCTCGCTGTTTCTGCCTTTGAACAATTTTTGTCTGCTTTATCTGCTAAAAGCACAATAAACACATTATCGAGCGTAGAAGCATGACTCTTTTGTTACGTACAAGCTTTGTTCAGTTTGTCTGTAAGCACCATCAAATATTGCAAGCTTCAAGGGGTCAATGCCCTGGGGCTGTGACGTCACGCTGGGGATCGTGACGTCAGCCGTGGGGTTGCCAGTCTAGTATGAACTAGACTTCGACCCCCCCTGTGCTGATTGGCTTCCGAGACATGCAGGAAAATATGTTTTCCTGCACCTCTCGACGTTTTCCTGCACCCGTCAACGTTTTCCTGCACCTCTCAAATATCTGACGTCATTATGAATGACGTCACATCATAAAGTTGAAGAGCATCACTTTGCTCCTTATAACTTCAATTTATCTATCGTCCATTTTATTTGATTGGCTTATGATATACCTACCTACATTGTGTTTGATGCAAGGATTTTATTATTTGTCATGAATAAAGCGAAACATCACCACATAAAACTTAAACTTTGGCGCTATTTCACAACAAAGCATGTCAGACCGTTGTGCTTGTATTTGTTGTATACTTGTGAAAGTACAAGTACAGGACTACATGGGTACCCACATACAACATTACCTGTCCAAGTCCATTCTTTGGTAAATAACGAGAACGTCTGGGAACAACTGCACCTTTCTTTCCTTTGTCGACTTGCGTGTGTAGTCATTGATAGTTATGGTTGAGCATCCATGGAAATTAAACTGAGCGCCCACAGCATCGCAGGCTACGCCAGTGGGAGCGTTGTTTGTGCAACTTGAGGTGCTTGTACTGGCGACGTTGAAGGTGGCTCCTGTAAGTGCACTCCGTGCCATTTTCTTTTGAACGTCTTTACAGGCCTCCGCATATCCACGAAGACTTGCCACATTCTTGTGGCCGGTCAGCTGGGCGGCATACTCAGCAGGACAGCCGGCATCCAGCATCCTCTTCACCGACGTCTTTCGGACGGAGTGATTTGTGTGTCGCCCGGGTGTGTTGCATGTAGGGGAAATAGCTTCCTGCCCTGAGCTGGAAAAATTTAGGGTGCGTTCGGAGAGCGCGGAATATTACCCGTCATCGTGAAAATTCCCCGTGTTGCGTTCGGAGAGGGACATTCCATACCGCCAATTTCAAGGATCGCCGCTACTGCGCCAAGTTGAGTTCGCTGTTCGTGGGATTTTGTTTGGGTTTTTTGGGTTATTTGGTTATTTGGAACGCTACATCTATGGCAAGATGTACTCATGACACTCATGCATTCTGACATTAAAAAATAAAATCAAAGCATAGTGTGTCGTTTATTCTTTGTGTCCCACGATGCCCTGGGCTTAGAAATTATGCCTGAATGAACACAATGAAAAGAAGTGCGTAATAAAAATAATAAAAACCGGCTACATCGAAAATAAAGTGCATCAAATCCAGAGAAAAGGCTGAAAACGGGGTTGCGGGGTTCTAGCACAGAAAAAAAAACTTGCAGGATCCGTCGAGCTTCGTCCCCCCCCACTCAAAAACCCATGGCGACGCCCCTGGACCAGCTCTAACATAAAGTTTAAAGCATGCAAATTAGAACTGGATAGACAACTTGAAGCTTTGTTACAAGATTATCAGGGCTGTCTCATCCCTATCTCCGTAACGTGTCGTGTGCGACCAATGACGTCACGGCATTGCGGCGTTCTGATTGGGCGGCAGCTCCGAATCGCCCGACTGGTGGTCCCCGCTCGACAAGCGCACGTGCGCCGACTAGGCATTTGTAGTGGCATTGACAGCAGAAAAAGTGAGCTAATGCAGAGCTCTGAATATACTTGAATAGAGTCTAAGCCGTCAGTAATTACGGAGCGAGCGAAGCGAGCGTAGTCTTTCCTTAGATTAACGGAAATTTCTGAGTATGAGCGGCCGGCCGGCCGGCCGTGCGGACGCTTTTGCGAGGCTTATATCTCAGCAACCACTTGACCGATTTACATGCGGTAATTTTTGTAGGGTAGCTTCATTCCTTCTACCAAGTATTGGACTATTCCCGATGCATGTGGGTGACCCCTTATGCACGTGCCACGTGCAAAACGAAGAGGTGTCAGTTTTGTAATTGTTGCAATATCTCGGTAACTACTTGGCCGATTGCGCTCAAAGTTGGCATGTAGGTAGGCACCCACTAGGCACTGCATATCCATGTGCCAGAGTTGGGGTGCTGCTGCACGTGCGCACGTGCAGGGGTCGTTTCCAGATCTCGAGAACGGCTGGACCGATTGCGCTCAAATTTGGTACACAGTTAGGGACCGGTTAGTAGGGTGCCGTGCACAAGTCAGTTGGGACCCATTCTGCACGTGCGCACGTGCAGGGTGCCGCTTCCAGATCTCGAGAACGGCTGGGCCGATTGTGCTCAAATTTGGCACATCGCTAGAGACCGGTTAGTAGGGTGCCGTGCATAACTCAGATGGAGGTACTCCCTCGAAATTTCGCACGTGCATGGCTCACCCTCTCGCTCGCTCCGTTAGTCGCCCCAAAAGGCGTTATACTGGTACGTAAGAACGTCAGATAGGTTTCTTGTTCGTCTTGATTCGAGCTTTTATGTGATATAATTTTTACCTTAGTGTCGAGTCTGGCAGCTATGTGGGAGAGCCTTAAAGTTGGGTCATTTTCCATAGGATTGCATTACAGCCTTCCGACCTTTCGTACCTGTGACGTCACGGAAATCGCTGCTTCGGCCTAATGAGCATACCTTCTATATAGGGCCTTGCAAGATTATGAGCTGAGATGCTATAGCACATTCTGGCGTCCTAACCGAGAGGTTCGGGCCACCCACCCCCGTTGATCCTAAATCAATGAAATGATGCTTTCATTGAATGTCCTCTTCAGTAAGTTTTATTTTTGCCGCGCAAGGTCGAACATTTAACTAAAAATTTCATTCGAACAGAAAAAAATATTATTCATCTTATTTCGTGGAGCATGATTGAGTTTACCAAAATTGCCCAAGTGACCTCCATGACCTCCTGTTGGCCGCTTGGCCGCTTATGCGGTGGCTCTAAGAGAGATCAAGGTAGATACCAGCTACGAGTATTGTTCTCATTGTCGAGAAAAAGAATATGAAACATAGCACCGGCCCATACCTCCCGCTGTATTTTGATGGATCGAAAAAGCGCATGATTTATTGAAAGATATCTCGAGACAAAATAGTTGGTCCCAGGTGCCTAATATCAGGCACACTTTGCAGGCGAAAAGCAATTTCACTTACACAGAGGGTCTAGCCGGGTCTAGCCACTGCCCACTGGAAGAAAATTGCCTTTACACAAAACCGGCCCATACCTCCCAGGTCTCCCCTATTCCAGAACCGCGCCGCTGACGAGCTCCTACCTCCACAACCGATCAGTCTGTGACGCAGCCTGCCCTTTGATCATTGGCTGTTACCGAATGGCCCGGCACCGCTAGGTCACCTGGCTAGGCAAGTCGCGGTAGGAGTCGGCCGGTGAGACAGATCCTTGATCGCACGCTTACCCCGGACCACGGGCCATGGGACAATACAGTTCAGTTTTGTTCTGTGCGGCGGCGGTGGTGACTGGTGTTAGTATGTGTCGCAAAAAAAGAAATCAAAATCTCAAAATGCCCCCCCCCCCGGAACTGTCCCTCCTCTGGATCCGCTAGTAATCGTCACATTATGTAGTCGAATGTTTCATCCATGAATGTGACCACCCGTCCTACTATGTCTAGTGTCACCCGTTAGAAATACACAGCTTTGTTTTAACAACCGTTGTTAAAATTTACACAAAAGTTGAATATAACCGACAAATTGAGCCACTGCCTCGTCGATTTCGCATTACAACTAGTTCCGTTGCAACACACCTAGTTCCGTTGCAAAGTAACTAGGTAGTTTGCAACGTACCTAGGTAGTTTGCATCCTAACTAGTTAGTTTGCAAACTAACTGGACGGTCAGTTAGTTTGCAACGGAACTAGTTTCGTTGCAAACTACCTGGCCGGTCAGGTAGTTTGCAACGAAACTAGTTGCGTTGCAAACCAACGGATTTCGCATACTAACTGTAACATATATATGTTACAGACCGTATGAAAACCCAGTCCGTTTGCAAACGGCCTGGCCCAGTCAGGCCGTTTGAAAACGGCCTGAAAAAGCCGGCCGTTTGCAAACCGCCTGAAATACCAGGCCGTATGAAAACGGCCTAGGCAGTTTGAAACGGCCTAGACAGTTTGAAAACGGCCTAGTCAGTTTTCAAACGGTCTGGCGAAGTACAACAGCCTCTGAAGATTGAACTTAATGGATCCAGGTTGGTCGATGATCAGGTTGCATCCATGTGAATGCTTGCGCATTCCATGCCGAATGACTCGTCTACATACGTCGAACATTTTCTTACTGTGCTGATGCTCGGCCCGGCCGTTTTTCGACAATATTACTAATTATACAAGTTCACGGTCCGCCTGTGTACGGCCATCCAGTTGATGGAGCCTGGTGAAGCCACTACTGGTGAGATCTGGTGAAACGTATCACTACAAGACTCACCGATTATTTTGCGGCATAAAACGCCGGAGCGCGCAATGGACATCAGAGTTCACATCAGTGGCGCGGGAACCGGGGAGGGGGGGGGGCTAGCAGGGGCTGAGCCCCTCCAACTTTTCGGCTGGGGGGGGGGCGCTTGTAATGTATTTGAGTCCCCCCCCCCAGCTGGAGGAATCGAAATCGGAAATCTACCAACATAATTTCATAGATTCATACATAGGCGCGGGAGCCGGGGGAGGGGGCAGTGGGGGAAGCTTGCTCCCACAGCTATGGGGCCGTGGGGGCGGTGCCCCACAACTTTTCATGAGGTCAGGAACCGTTGGGGCAGCTTGTCCTCTCCTCCCCAAATTAGGGGTTGTGGGTCACAAAGGAAGAAAGCATGTAAGTGAAAAATGCACCTCTTTCACTGGCTCGGCAACTCATTTGGCAGATTAAAACCTTTATTCCAGGTTGCCAAAACGGTAGTTTCTTCACTCAGTTGAGACGGGATCCCTGACTTTTTTGCAAATATTTTCGCTTTTTTTTTTTGTTGAAAAGGCCAAGGTCTGAAAAATAAGTGGCCTAAAACCGGTGAGAAAACTAGATTTGGGGGTACCCTAGGTTGATCTCTATTATGGTTCAGCCCCCCCCCCCCCAGTCTGGATCGAAGAAGTTCCCGCGCCACTGGTTCACATTAGAGTTCTCACTGCGCCCGGTCGACCGCCGGCGGCTAGCCGGTGGCGTACGCCGGCAATACTTGACCATTGCGGTGGAAGGCGAAACTATGAAGTCCGGGGGAAGCCCGGGTCGACCGGGCGCTATACGGGCCGGGTCTCAGTTCTGCTCATCTCTTCCTAACCAGGCCTGCATTCGTCATCGGGAAAATCAGGGAGAATTTTCCGGAACTAGCGAGAATCATCGGGGATCACGAACGGTATCGCGATAACGAGACATGCTGAATATAGGCGCTCAACAATAATTTTCCGACGGAGAATATCCGAGTGACGATATTTTTCCGGATGCCGAATGCACCTCAGGATTTCATGGTGCCATGTAATGTCATGAAACGGTGGTGCTTCAACAAAGTCAACATTGTCCAGCTGTAACTTTATGCAGACCAGATTGTTTTCAAAATGCCTAGACCGTTTGCAAACGGCCTGGTGTCTGGAAAGTTGTCATACGGCCTAGACGGTTTGATAACGGCCTGAAATTTCAGGCCGTTTGCAAACGGACTGAGTTTTCATACGGCCTGTAACATATATAGGTACTAGTATATACTAGTATATACTAGTATATACTAGTATATACTACTGAACGGCTCTGGGAAAGAAAAATGGAAACCGAGGTCTTTAAAAAAAAATTCTAGGCACGAGGCGTAGCCGAGTGCCGGAGATTTTTTTTAAGACCGAGGGACCGAGGTTTCCATTTTTCTTCCCAGAGCAAGTTCAGTAAGATATTTCCCATACGTCACTATGCATTCATTAAGCTCACAATGGACGTAAGGCCGCGATTCAGTTTGATTGACGATTTTTTGGGAAATAAGGAATGATACATACTTGAGAAAGTTAAACAAACAAATGAAGCTGTAAACGACAAAAAAAGGAAACAAGCAGGAAAATGCAATTTTGGATAGACAAAGTCAGCAGGAAGCGGAATCCCTCAGCTTTCATGAGCAGCTGTAGGACATGTCTCCCTAAAAACTGGATGGAGTATCATCAAGCATGATTCTTTCCATGAAGAGGGAAGATGGCAGCGAATATGAGGTTTCCTCTATTTACAACATGTTCTCTCTTATTGGCTCGAAGGAACATCGGTATCCGCACTCTCTAGTGAAAGATGATGTTCGCAGGTGCAAGAAATGCTAAGATGGCGAAGCTGAAAAAGCTTAAAGGGACCCTCCCACCTTCAAAAAAGTTTATGAATTGGCATGAAAGTGATGTCGCTCGGTTCAGAAAGAGCGAAAACGAATATCTACCAAATTTCACCGAAAAATATTCACCGGTTTTCAAGATATTAGACTTTTACTTTTGTTTACTTTTTTGGGATCTCCGCTGTTTCTAGCGACTTTATTTTAGAAGTACGGCGTTTGCGGCAGATGTTGCGCGCAAATATCATATACCACCGCGTGCTACAAAACGTTTTAGTCAAACATTTAAAAATCGTTAGATATTTGCGCTGACGTCACACATTCAGAGGGGTATTCATAAGCATTAGCCCCTCTGAATCAAAATGCTGCAATTTTGAAATTCAATATTTCCGATTTAAGGCATTTCTCGATGTTGTAAGTGCCGAAACCGGTAATTGTGAGCCAGGGACCCCATTTTGGCTATATCAACTCAAATCTAATGTTAAGGTGGGAGGGTCCCTTTAAGGCTCTAGGAAAAGTTAACAGGCCATGCCGATCTGAAGCACTAACGTTTAACGAAGAAGAGGAACTGTGGGCAAACGGCCAACTGGGATATTCTTCACCTAAGTCACTGCTTCGAGCAGTCTTTGCGCTCGAGCGCTCTTTGAACAGCAGATATTTACATCCTTCTGCATCTTTATCGACCGATATGTCCCCCACATCATCTGCCGTGCCTCGTGACGACCCCGCAAGCCAAAAAGGAGCACCATGAAGAACCTAATTGGCGGAAGTGCCCTTCTTCTTATGTGTAGAATGAGAGGATAAGGGGAGAGTGTGGGCTGCGATTCGGCTGGTTAGGCCCCAAGTCACCTTGTATCACGTCGCCATGTCATGTTAGCCCTATAACTGGCTAAGTTAACCCTCGCCCGTATTGGTGTTTTGCCAGCCGCCAACGCATAGGGGTGGGGGGGGGGGCGTCCGTTAGGCCTGCGTCCGTTAGACCTCCCCTTGCCGTTTGGCCCCTGATCGAGCTAGCGGAAAAACGAGCGTGTCGCCTTTAACGAGAGAAAGCCGATGATACCCGAAGGTCCTAGTTCAGTGGTTGACCTTCCAGTGGGCAGTTTTACCAACATAAAAATATCATGTTAGTGTTGATCACAGATGCTGTATTCATGCATTTGAACAGGTCGGGTCAGGTCAGGTCAGGTCAGGTCAACCAGTAGGGGTGCTGCCGGGTATTCGTAGGTGTCACCTTCTGGCATCTTCGTACCATGTTACGAAGGTACGAAAGCTACTTCGTAAATGTTCAAATGGTTGCTAAATTCGAATTCGTCTAAAAAAACTAGTCTAGAAACATGTAAAATTCGAAAAAGTGAACCAATGCATGGGGGCAACATCATATCACATGTTTGAACGCTTGAAGCCACGAAAAGACTGGAAACGCGCCGCCAATGCGAGCCGACATGCGCCGAATCGCGATTCCGGCCAAACATGGTCTCGATAAGTAGATCACAGATCAAAGGTCAGGGTCAGGGTCATGAAATTTTCTGGGCAGGTGTAAAATTGAATAACGCGAGGGTACTGGAAGCTTCGTTGCGATCAGCTGCTTTTTACGCGAGTTATTCGCAAAAAAAAAAACTGAGGGGGTCCGTTCGACCCCTCCCCCATACGGGCGAGGGTTACCATGTCCCTTAATGATCGAACTTACAAAATACAAATTATCAGCAACAGGTGCTTGCTGGGCCACCCCGTCGGCACCAGGAGTGCGGAGGCCCTTTCAAATGCCCGTTAATGGTAACGTCGCATCCTTGCTCAAACGCGTATCCTCGGTTGGCCTCTTAGAGCCACGCCGGCCGGCACTGTCGAGCGGTGACCCGACCTGACCTCGCCGGAGGGTTCGTGACGTCATGCCAGCGGGCCGGCCGTGAGCGGGACGGCTGAGGTCCACTCAACGCGGCCCGGGCGAGTGAAGCGGACCAGCAGCGGTCGCTGCTGAGCACGTTTCCTCCACCCACCCCTCCAACCATCTGCGTTGGTTTTACTTACCTTCATTTCCTTACCTCGTCGATTTTGTTTTGTTTTGTTGGGTTAGGCCCTTTCGGTCTGACAAGACCATTGCAGAGCCGGAAGGATGATAGGAATTAGGGGGAGACATTGGTCTGGGCAGGCACCCTAGTGAGTCGCCGGGGCTGAGCCCGTCCAGAGGACAGGCCACCCAGCCCCAAGGCACTCACTGCACCCGGCTACGGGGTGCGCTCCCTCAGGAGCAGCGGTGCCGCTCCAAGGGAGCAGCCCGCATGAGATAAAGTTGCCTGTCCAGCCCGGAGGGGGGTTGCGGCGTGGAGGAGAAGGATTTCAGTATCCTGAGGATAGAAGCACGGAACGGGTGACCTCGTCGACCGTCTCCTCTCTCTTTAACGATCGCCTGGAAGGTGAATGGGATATAAGGGAGAGAGAGACGGCCGGCCGATAAACAGCCAACTTATGAGTATGGAGCATACGATGCCGAAGCGTTACGGTATTAACCCGCGCGGGGCTGGGGTCTCCAGCCGAACGCGCGGGGCTGGGGGGGGGGGGTAAATTTTACCCCCCCCCCCCTGTTATCTCCCGAACTAATGGTCCGATTTGGAAAATTCAAACGCCAATCGAAAGCTCTCATCACGAACTACTAAAAACATGTACTTAATTTAAAGTTTGAGGTCAAGGTCAAGGTCAGGTCAAGGGTACAAATTGCAAGTTTCTACAGTATCGGCCTTGCACCGTAGTTGCCGAAGAATGGAGTCATGGACTGAGACTGATCGCCCAAAACGTGTTCTTAGGCTACCAAGACAATATTCGTTGCATACAATATCATTCAGAGGTCAAGGTCAAGGTCAGGTCAGGTCAGGTCAGGTCACCAAAAAACAAAATATAGAAAAGGGCATGTGCGACACATGTTTTATGGGTCATTTTACTCATAGAATTCAATAGGCACACTCAATAAGTGATATGGACCACCTCTGGATGAATTTCAGGTCGAGGTCAGGTCAAGGTCAGGTCAAGTGAGGTCAAATTTTGAAGTTGGTTGTTAAGGCCTAAAAAGGTGTCTATCTGATGCAGTTTTTCACGGCGAATCGAATGGTGCTATTTTTGTTTCCGTACGAGGTCTAGAACTTCCAAAAAAGTCATTTTTCAAAAAATTTGTGTGTCGTGACGTCATAAAATTTTGAATAACTCCCACATTTTTGAACCGATTCTTCTAAAATTTGGTATGTAGGTGCACATAGACCACTTCTCTGACATATATTCCGGTTTTTTCGATAGACTCAAAATTTTGGATTTTATAATGATTTTCCCAAAAAAATCAGTTTTTTGAAAAAAATTAGGCCAAAATCCAAAATTTTCAAAAAACCGAGATAGCCATTTGATAGACAAAGTAAAATTACGTATAACCTTTTTTGTTACGTCTTGATTCCTTTAAAAATGAAGATGTTAGCGGCGTTTGAACTTTTGCCGTTTTTGAGGCGAAAATGGCGAACATGACGTCACTAAAACGTCAATTTCTCAAAAAATTTCCGACGGATTTCGCTCAAATTTTCAGGGAACGTGTCAAATTGATGTAAGAAAAGGTACTGAAAGTTTGGCGGCGCTGCGCGCCGCCGTTTTTGAGATATCTCAAAAATTCGCGAGGGGGGGTAAAATTTACCCCCCCCCCCAGCCCCGCGCGGGTTAACTAAAGATAACGCCAGTTATACTAAGACGATGCCGGATGCAGTCTGTCCGGAACGCCTCCCACGCCGGCGGATGCCAGCCCAGCCGGAACAAATCTGTAACGCAGATGCGTTACATTTTTTTCATCTTTCATGCTGAACTGCAAGCTGTGCCACAAGCTGAAACACGGCCATCTGCGAGCGCCGCACAGACACGGTCAGCCGGCTAAATCGGCTGTGATACCCTCTCTCCGTCCCAGCTGGCGTCCACAACGGCGCAGTAGGCTCTGACAAACAGGGGTCCTCTATAGATGACCACCCCACTTCATGAGAACCCGGATCTGAAGCCAACAAATAGCATACCGAAACGCGCCATTCTGCCAGCCTCGAGCCATTAATCAGTTTAGCCTTTGGAAAACAAGACTCTGTCCCACGCTCGGCACCCCGCCAGAGAACAAGGAGAGGGGAGTGCAGACCGGCCCTGATTTGAACCAAAACAAGAAAGGGGAGCGGAGACCGACCCGGTTGTACGAAAACAGGATAAAATGGAACTCGGTCGCCAACGACAAAATATAGGACATCTGGCCGGACCTGACTTCAAAACAAGGGGAGCAGAGGGCCAGGCCCGCCACCTGGCGCCTCAGGCGCCGTGAGCGCCGGCGGCGAATTCCACCCGACCGCGGCGTGAAAGGGTGTGACTGCCATGGCCGGGGGTGCCGAACTTCAGCAAATCACGAACGTTTGAAGGTGGAGTCAAACGCACTATCTGAGAATGGAGGACGAAGATTGGACAAGGAGATGCCGCCCGGCCCTCTGAAGTATGACGTCATCAAAAGTATAAGTTGATGAAACGGAACTGGAACGCTGGCTGGCTCTCTCTCGGACGACGCATTCCGCGCCTCTGGCACTCTCTCGGTCCACGTCTCTCGTCTGACATCGCGGATAGCCCACGAGACACCAGCGGCTGGCATCACGGCGCCGGCGCGGCGGCGGCTCTGGCCGCCGGGCCGGGCGCTGGACGGACACGACCATCATGTCAGCGACTCCATCTCAAGTAAGGTCACGCGGTGAACACGGGTGCGCACCTAGTCCCTAAATCCTTCAAGTAACCCCCCCCCCTCGTTACTGCTATGTGAGCCACATTATATTCCCCCTTTTGGTGTCGTCCGCAATATTTTAGGCCATTCAGTTTAGGCAGTTCAATTTATTCTTGGGACTTTCAGTCTAGGTAGCTTAAGTTCACAATTCGATTCGGTCAATTATGTAACCGTGCGCGTGGTGCGAGACGCGTGCCGACGTGGACCCTCGTCCGGCGCCCCGTGGTGATTAAGGCGGACGGAGGGGATTATGCACCGGGGGAGTCTGGAAAGGGACGGGCGATTGTGTACCGCACCGCGCGGTTTGTGGGGCTCAGTTGATGGGCGGCCTGGGCCCAGAATGTTTCCTTTAATTTGGACGTGTAAGGGAATTTAAGATGTTGCGTCGGAATATGTAAATAAATGGGACTTGTAAATATCGTAATACGAGTGTGACAAGTGATGAAGGGCAGGGACCGGAGGATAGAACATAACAGGCCATATGCCAGCCACACAGTCGGGAAAGCGGTCGTTTTCAAGGTGTCTGGCTCGTCACAGTAATTTACAACGATCAGTTTTCTTTATCTGCTTATTTTACACAGTACACAAAGGGATTCTGTACGCACACTGGACCTAACCCAACTTGTCTCATACTGGTGGGTTCCACTGGTTGATTTCCGAGGGCTGCTAAGGCGGCTGACCTACTTCCTGCTATACCACATTCCAAGTTCCTTGACATGGCTCGTACCAGTGGATTCCTGGTACTATTTCCTTATCAAATTATCAAACGGCTAATTACAAGGATTCTACACGCACACTGGACCTAACCGAACGCATTTCACACTGGTGGGTTCCACTGGTTGCTTCCAAGTGCTGCTGAGGCGGCTAACCTATTTCCCACGTCACCATATTCCGAAATTCCTTGACATAGCCCGTACCAGTGGATTCCTGGTACTAATTCCTCATCAAATCATTCAACAGTTCGAATACAAAGATTCTGCAAGCATACTGGACCTAACCGAACGCATTTCACACTGGTGGGTTCCACTGGTTGCTTCCAAGTGCTGTTGAGGCGGCTAACCTATTTCCTACGTCACCATATTCCAAAATTCCTTGACATAGCCCGTACCAGTGGACTCCTGGTACTAATTCCTCATCAAATCATTCAACAGTTCGAATACAAAGATTCTGCAAGCATACTGGACCTAACCGAATTCGTTTTATACTGGTGGGTTCCACTGGTTGATTTCCAAGTGCTGCTGAGGCGGCTAACCTATTTCCTACGTCACCATATTCCAAAGCTCCATGACATAGCCCGTGCCAGTGGATTCCTGGTACTATTTCCTCATCAAATTATCCAACGGTTCGAATATAAGGACTGTGCACGCACATTGGACCTAACCGAACGCATTGTACACTGGTGGGTTCCACTGGTTGAATTCCATGTGCTGCTGAGGCGGCTAACCCATTTCCTACCTTACCATATCCCAAGTGTCCTTGACATAACCCGTGCCAGTGGATTCCTGGTACTACCTCCTAAGCAATTCACCAATGTCCCGCACACAAGCACCACGCATATACAAAGTCGCACCTGTCCAATTGCATAATCATCTGATGAATAGGGATTGCGGAACCGGGGAGATAGATGATGCACGTCACGCCCCTGTGCGTGGAAAGTCCACCGACGCGGCTACGGGTTAGGAGGGAGATGAGAAGCGAGTGAAATGGAATTGAAGACTGTACACGTAGAGGAATCGGATTTCCTGAATGAAGCTCAGCTCGGATAGACCCCACTTAAATAGTAGGCCTCGCTTGGGTAAGCCCTGGATACGTGCAATAAGTCGCGAAGTGAAGGGAAAGGATGAGAGCGAGTTGAGGATCGATTATTGAGGATGAGTGCATAGCCGACGAAGGCTAATCCGTTCGGTTGCCGGCGCGGGCCCCATAAAGCCGTGGCTATACGGAGACGATGCAGGCAGCCCGGAGGGACCTAGTGACCCCGCCCGGTTTTAAAAGATAGGTTAGGTCCGCTATCGGTCCATTGAGTGATCAGCGCAGGATGACATTCGATAAGCGACGTAGGTAGTTTCGGAGATGGTTAGGACCCCAGGCGTCCCAGCGAGGAGACGTATGCCGCCGGTTAAGTAATGTCCCGCGAAGAAACGTGTGATGCTGCAGGACGGGGGTGAACATTAAATACCAAAGCATGCGAGTCGGGTGATCGCGGTAAGTCGGTGCTGGCCACCCCGCTGTTAGTCGATTTACTCCGGCCGTGCAGCGGTCATTTCGGATAGGTCTGTGACGACAGCTTAACTACCAGCAACGGATAGATAGGGCTTCGGGCACCTATAACGCTGGTAGTCGTGGATTGTGTGAAGCCAACGGAGGCTAACCCGTTCGGTCGCCGGTGCTGTTTCAAAAGCCGTGGCTATACGGAGACGATGCAGGCAGCCCGGACGGACCTAGTTACCCAGCCCGGTTTCAAAGTTTAGATAAGCCCACCGCGGGCCGTGGTACGCTTAGTTTTCGTTTTTTTTTATAGGCAATTTGGCATAACTGGTAGTCATGGATTCGTGTAAAGCCGACGAACGACTAATCCCTTTCGGTCGCCGGGGGCTGGCCCGAAAACCGCGGCTATACGGAGACGACGCAGGCAGCCCGGACGGACCTTAGTTACCCAGCCCCGGTCTCAAATTTCAAATAAGTCCCCCACGGAAACCGGACTACACAGTGTCCTGCGAGCCGTAGTCTCGGAACCGCTGGCCGAAGGACATTTATGTTTTTTGTGTAGGTAGTTCGACATGGCGATGGGATGGACCGCAATAAGTCACGTAAGGCGAGGGTCGAGTGCCGAAATCTGTGGTGGGTCGTATCTCTAATTGTGTAGCGTGAGCATTATGAAGCGTTTGTCTGATGTACGGAACATTGTGGTTATGAAGGGATAATGGTTAAATGAAATTGAAGGCCAATGACTCGATAACGACTTTGCGCGCGCCCTAGCACCACCGGGGGAAGTTAGGAAAAAGGGGAGGGACCGGAGATGGTCAGCTCTGGTAAATTACGAGGTATAAGTGGACGAATGGCAGGGTTATAAGGGGATGGATAAATGGACGAATGATTGATACATATATCTGGTGGGAGATGACCCTCAAGCTAGGAAGGGCGCTGTTGTTTGAGAGTGGGACCTTGGGTTATGTAGAGTTGAGTTCTTATTTCATTGTGATCAAGGTTATTATGTTATCATTTATTATCATCCCATTCCCTAACCCTGGCCTATGTGTTTCCGATGATTGATCGCCCCGGAAAGCTAGATTCAGAGTCGGAACGGGTTCGCGAGGGGCCGGACAAAGAGATGGGCTTCTAGGAGCGCACCGACGGAGCGCTCTTGCTCCCTATCTCTACAAGAAGACACTGCCCGGTTAGCCCCGCAACGCCGCGAAACCCCGCTACAGATTTGGCGCACCCAACGTGGGGTAGGATCAATCAAAGGAATCATGAAGTCGGTGGACGGACGTGCATTGCCGAACCCAATGCTAAAATTTCAGAGGAAATGCGAGCGTGAGTGAGGAAACTTATTAGTGTATGTCTGAGATAGATGCAGTGGGAGCTGGTCACTCAGTACAGCGTTGCTCGGGTTGAAATCAATTTTTGACTGAAATCAGAAAGCGTTGATTGCTGAAGGGTGTATATAGCTGAATGAAATGTGTAATAAAAGGGTTACTTGATATCAAATAAAATGGTCATGATAAGGGTAACTTGAGAATAAATTTTCAGTGACGGGCGAGCGTATTTAGTATTTCTTTTAGCTACAGGTATCGCTAACTAAATTTATGTGGCTCACATCAGCGAACCCTAACCTTGAGTGAAATCCCGTGATCCAAAGTTAGAGTAATCACACCGACGATGCCATTGTAACCCAATTTTAAGAGATTGTACCCATCCTATACCAAAAAGGTGCAGTGACCTATGTGTGACCCGTGGACTGACCCACCTCTGGAGAGAACTGACAGGAGACCGGCAACCGTCCACGAGCCGTTTTCCGCGACGGAAAACCCGTTACAGAACAGGCAGTCATGTGCTGCCGAACCCGATGTACATACTACAGATACGGCTGAGCTCGCCTCTATGAAGATATTGAATGTTTTCAAATGAAATCAGGACCGAAGACGGCAAGAAAGATAAATAGAACACATGATATTGAAAGGAAGGTAACGGCACAGACTGAAGATGGTCGGGGATTGTTATTGAAGTATGTAATATGAAGAACAGTAAGGTGAAAAGAAGGACGGCACACAGCGGAGGTTGACGGCGGGAAGAGAAGAAATTGAAGGAGGAGACCGATTAAAACGATGCCACTAATACTGAATTTCAGTACAGACATGAAATCACAGAAATGAATCAACAGCTGGAAAGAGAATATGCAAATGATCTGAGAATAGTGACATGACGGATCAAGTTGGGAGAGCAAACACGCAATAGAAGAACAAGAGATGCCGACAGAAGAACAGAAAAGCTAGTCATCAACCACTGACCTGATGCTGACAGCCAGTGCCCAAGAGGGCTCAAAATGAAGACAACGCCTGAAACAAATAACAACAAAGACCAGAAGAAGGAGAAGGAGGGACGGACATACCGAATAACTAAAATGTTGTTAGCAATCAACATTGCAGGTATTACAACAAAATCAGACAGCAACTTGGGTGATGGTGACGACTGCTATCACCTTTGGAGCATCATTAGACACGACCATTCGGGGGCACCTGAATGCTGCCTGTTTCGACCAACATAGACAGCTGAAGTGGACCGGACCAGTCCGCGGGCCGATTTCTGGACCGCCCGCCGCACTGGCAGGTGGTGATCCGCCGTTCATCAATTGCAGGCAGCTCCCACTTTCCAGACTTGGAGACCGACTCATGAGATATGCTGCAAGTCAGAACGAAGGGCTCATCATCACAGCCAAATAACCGTAGAGCAGACAGCAAGGACAACAGGCCTGGACAACAACACCGACTGCATCCGTTCCAGCATCGGCAGTCAAGCTAGGCTACTACTTCCGTGACAACCAGACCAACTGGGAGGCCGGCAAAGGCCAGAGCTGTGGCCCACCTACAACAGCCGCAAAATCGTCGGAAAGGCTATAACAATGTAGCCAGTAGCCGAGTCTGCCACTGGATGTGACAGCCGTTCCATCACCGGCAGTCTACACCAGAGCGCAGCCTCTGCGGCCACCAGACCAGCAGAAACAGCTTGGAAGCCACGTTCAACCCAGGCTCAGCCACAGACGACGAGTTCTGGGCCGATCATAACCAGCCCTGACAGCTCACCAGGGCAGCTGCGTACGACATCGATGGTCGGCGAGGACTACGACTACAACTACGAGACTGGGGAAATCCGGAACTGGGACACGACTACAGCAGCAGCCGGCCGGTTCGAGACCAAATCGCGGACGACCGCCAGTCCGTCATCGCGGCCATCCCGGACCGGAGCTGTCGTGGCTCATGGAGCCACCATCAGGTGCCGGGCTCACTTCTTTGGCATACCACAATCTGCACCGGTATGTTATCGCTAATTTGATCTGAATTATAGTGACCAAATGTACCAATGTTTTTTTTTTGTATTGTCATGTGTTAATTATTTCAATGGTTTCATTCAATTTCCATTGTTTTGCGCGCAAATAATTTGATGTGTAGTTGGTGGTGTATTACGGGATAGTACGTGAATGTTTTTAATTCTGGAAATGTAAGGATGGCCTGAAATACTGTGCAATGACACAAAAACCCGCACTCCTTATGTCCCAATCATCCAAGCTCGTATTATGCCATCCTCCCCAACCGAACACTCCTGTTGAAATAGCTACCAATCCTTTAGAAGACGGCCACCCGCTCTCGTCACAGAAGTCACCAAGAAACACGACGAAACGGCACCAAATAGCACGGCAGAAGCGGGCTCTCAAACGTTTAGTCGCGGGGCGCGACTATAAAAAGAGGTCTGAAAATGTAACGCAGATGCGTTACATTTTTTTCATCTTTCATGCTGAACTGCAAGCTGTGCCACAAGCTGAAACACGGCCATCTGCGAGCGCCGCACAGACACGGTCAGCCGGCTAAATCGGCTGTGATACCCTCTCTCCGTCCCAGCTGGCGTCCACAACGGCGCAGTAGGCTCTGACAAACAGGGGTCCTCTATAGATGACCACCCCACTTCATGAGAACCCGGATCTGAAGCCAACAAATAGCATACCGAAACGCGCCATTCTGCCAGCCTCGAGCCATTAATCAGTTTAGCCTTTGGAAAACAAGACTCTGTCCCACGCTCGGCACCCCGCCAGAGAACAAGGAGAGGGGAGTGCAGACCGGCCCTGATTTGAACCAAAACAAGAAAGGGGAGCGGAGACCGACCCGGTTGTACGAAAACAGGATGAAATGGAACTCGGTCGCCAACGACAAAATATAGGACATCTGGCCGGACCTGACTTCAAAACAAGGGGAGCAGAGGGCCAGGCCCGCCACCTGGCGCCTCAGGCGCCGTGAGCGCCGGCGGCGAATTCCACCCGACCGCGGCGTGAAAGGGTGTGACTGCCATGGCCGGGGGTGCCGAACTTCAGCAAATCACGAACGTTTGAAGGTGGAGTCAAACGCACTATCTGAGAATGGAGGACGAAGATTGGACAAGGAGATGCCGCCCGGCCCTCTGAAGTATGACGTCATCAAAAGTATAAGTTGATGAAACGGAACTGGAACGCTGGCTGGCTCTCTCTCGGACGACGCATTCCGCGCCTCTGGCACTCTCTCGGTCCACGTCTCTCGTCTGACATCGCGGATAGCCCACGAGACACCAGCGGCTGGCATCACGGCGCCGGCGCGGCGGCGGCTCTGGCCGCCGGGCCGGGCGCTGGACGGACACGACCATCATGTCAGCGACTCCATCTCAAGTAAGGTCACGCGGTGAACACGGGTGCGCACCTAGTCCCTAAATCCTTCAAGTAACCCCCCCCCTCGTTACTGCTATGTGAGCCACATTATATTCCCCCTTTTGGTGTCGTCCGCAATATTTTAGGCCATTCAGTTTAGGCAGTTCAATTTATTCTTGGGACTTTCAGTCTAGGTAGCTTAAGTTCACAATTCGATTCGGTCAATTATGTAACCGTGCGCGTGGTGCGAGACGCGTGCCGACGTGGACCCTCGTCCGGCGCCCCGTGGTGATTAAGGCGGACGGAGGGGATTATGCACCGGGGGAGTCTGGAAAGGGACGGGCGATTGTGTACCGCACCGCGCGGTTTGTGGGGCTCAGTTGATGGGCGGCCTGGGCCCAGAATGTTTCCTTTAATTTGGACGTGTAAGGGAATTTAAGATGTTGCGTCGGAATATGTAAATAAATGGGACTTGTAAATATCGTAATACGAGTGTGACAAGTGATGAAGGGCAGGGACCGGAGGATAGAACATAACAGGCCATATGCCAGCCACACAGTCGGGAAAGCGGTCGTTTTCAAGGTGTCTGGCTCGTCACAGTAATTTACAACGATCAGTTTTCTTTATCTGCTTATTTTACACAGTACACAAAGGGATTCTGTACGCACACTGGACCTAACCCAACTTGTCTCATACTGGTGGGTTCCACTGGTTGATTTCCGAGGGCTGCTAAGGCGGCTGACCTACTTCCTGCTATACCACATTCCAAGTTCCTTGACATGGCTCGTACCAGTGGATTCCTGGTACTATTTCCTTATCAAATTATCAAACGGCTAATTACAAGGATTCTACACGCACACTGGACCTAACCGAACGCATTTCACACTGGTGGGTTCCACTGGTTGCTTCCAAGTGCTGCTGAGGCGGCTAACCTATTTCCCACGTCACCATATTCCGAAATTCCTTGACATAGCCCGTACCAGTGGATTCCTGGTACTAATTCCTCATCAAATCATTCAACAGTTCGAATACAAAGATTCTGCAAGCATACTGGACCTAACCGAACGCATTTCACACTGGTGGGTTCCACTGGTTGCTTCCAAGTGCTGTTGAGGCGGCTAACCTATTTCCTACGTCACCATATTCCAAAATTCCTTGACATAGCCCGTACCAGTGGACTCCTGGTACTAATTCCTCATCAAATCATTCAACAGTTCGAATACAAAGATTCTGCAAGCATACTGGACCTAACCGAATTCGTTTTATACTGGTGGGTTCCACTGGTTGATTTCCAAGTGCTGCTGAGGCGGCTAACCTATTTCCTACGTCACCATATTCCAAAGCTCCATGACATAGCCCGTGCCAGTGGATTCCTGGTACTATTTCCTCATCAAATTATCCAACGGTTCGAATATAAGGACTGTGCACGCACATTGGACCTAACCGAACGCATTGTACACTGGTGGGTTCCACTGGTTGAATTCCATGTGCTGCTGAGGCGGCTAACCCATTTCCTACCTTACCATATCCCAAGTGTCCTTGACATAACCCGTGCCAGTGGATTCCTGGTACTACCTCCTAAGCAATTCACCAATGTCCCGCACACAAGCACCACGCATATACAAAGTCGCACCTGTCCAATTGCATAATCATCTGATGAATAGGGATTGCGGAACCGGGGAGATAGATGATGCACGTCACGCCCCTGTGCGTGGAAAGTCCACCGACGCGGCTACGGGTTAGGAGGGAGATGAGAAGCGAGTGAAATGGAATTGAAGACTGTACACGTAGAGGAATCGGATTTCCTGAATGAAGCTCAGCTCGGATAGACCCCACTTAAATAGTAGGCCTCGCTTGGGTAAGCCCTGGATACGTGCAATAAGTCGCGAAGTGAAGGGAAAGGATGAGAGCGAGTTGAGGATCGATTATTGAGGATGAGTGCATAGCCGACGAAGGCTAATCCGTTCGGTTGCCGGCGCGGGCCCCATAAAGCCGTGGCTATACGGAGACGATGCAGGCAGCCCGGAGGGACCTAGTGACCCCGCCCGGTTTTAAAAGATAGGTTAGGTCCGCTATCGGTCCATTGAGTGATCAGCGCAGGATGACATTCGATAAGCGACGTAGGTAGTTTCGGAGATGGTTAGGACCCCAGGCGTCCCAGCGAGGAGACGTATGCCGCCGGTTAAGTAATGTCCCGCGAAGAAACGTGTGATGCTGCAGGACGGGGGTGAACATTAAATACCAAAGCATGCGAGTCGGGTGATCGCGGTAAGTCGGTGCTGGCCACCCCGCTGTTAGTCGATTTACTCCGGCCGTGCAGCGGTCATTTCGGATAGGTCTGTGACGACAGCTTAACTACCAGCAACGGATAGATAGGGCTTCGGGCACCTATAACGCTGGTAGTCGTGGATTGTGTGAAGCCAACGGAGGCTAACCCGTTCGGTCGCCGGTGCTGTTTCAAAAGCCGTGGCTATACGGAGACGATGCAGGCAGCCCGGACGGACCTAGTTACCCAGCCCGGTTTCAAAGTTTAGATAAGCCCACCGCGGGCCGTGGTACGCTTAGTTTTCGTTTTTTTTTTATAGGCAATTTGGCATAACTGGTAGTCATGGATTCGTGTAAAGCCGACGAACGACTAATCCCTTTCGGTCGCCGGGGGCTGGCCCGAAAACCGCGGCTATACGGAGACGACGCAGGCAGCCCGGACGGACCTTAGTTACCCAGCCCCGGTCTCAAATTTCAAATAAGTCCCCCACGGAAACCGGACTACACAGTGTCCTGCGAGCCGTAGTCTCGGAACCGCTGGCCGAAGGACATTTATGTTTTTTGTGTAGGTAGTTCGACATGGCGATGGGATGGACCGCAATAAGTCACGTAAGGCGAGGGTCGAGTGCCGAAATCTGTGGTGGGTCGTATCTCTAATTGTGTAGCGTGAGCATTATGAAGCGTTTGTCTGATGTACGGAACATTGTGGTTATGAAGGGATAATGGTTAAATGAAATTGAAGGCCAATGACTCGATAACGACTTTGCGCGCGCCCTAGCACCACCGGGGGAAGTTAGGAAAAAGGGGAGGGACCGGAGATGGTCAGCTCTGGTAAATTACGAGGTATAAGTGGACGAATGGCAGGGTTATAAGGGGATGGATAAATGGACGAATGATTGATACATATATCTGGTGGGAGATGACCCTCAAGCTAGGAAGGGCGCTGTTGTTTGAGAGTGGGACCTTGGGTTATGTAGAGTTGAGTTCTTATTTCATTGTGATCAAGGTTATTATGTTATCATTTATTATCATCCCATTCCCTAACCCTGGCCTATGTGTTTCCGATGATTGATCGCCCCGGAAAGCTAGATTCAGAGTCGGAACGGGTTCGCGAGGGGCCGGACAAAGAGATGGGCTTCTAGGAGCGCACCGACGGAGCGCTCTTGCTCCCTATCTCTACAAGAAGACACTGCCCGGTTAGCCCCGCAACGCCGCGAAACCCCGCTACAAATCCATGGTGAGGCGAGATATGGCTCACAAGTGTCCATACTAAACGCTCGACATATCCAATGTCCCTATGTTCCAATGTGCAATACTGCAATGTATTAACGGACAATTCCAAGTGCTGGCTTACTGTTTGGTCCGAGTCAGAATACATAAGGGCACAAGGGTAAAAAATGAACACATCATAAGATAAAAATCACTAAAATACAGTATATGTACAGTTGCCGACCATCGTCACAAAATACAGCTAAAGCCGACGCAGAAATTCGGCGCGGGTCCCAGAGCCAGTGACGGCCGGCGACAGGCGGTTCCAGGACGAGGCTGCCCGGTACGAGAATACCCGACGTGACGATGACAAGCGAAAGGCGGGCAGCTCAAGAGCGCTCGCCTCCGTCGACCGGGTGGTGCGCCTAGAGACGGCAGCACGTGAGGTGAACAGAGAGCGGACTGCGGCGGGGGCGCGCGGGTCTCTCAACGCCCTGTAGACGCTGACGCTGTCACGGCGCGCCACCAGTTCGTGAACCAGAACAAGAAATAAAATTCGCAGCCGACAACGATTACGTTTTACAATAGTGGCTCTGCTCGGCGCCGGCCGCGCCCAGGCTGCGGCAGAGATGCACGCGCTGACGCCGTACCCGTGGTCCGATTGCGCCCATCTTTTGATACGATGGTCCGCCCCACCCAAAGTTTGTGGTCACCAAATTTCACGTCGCTCCGGCGCCGTTCCGGCGCATTAACCCTCGCCCGTATTGGTGTTTTTCCAGCCGCGAACGTATAAGGGGGGGGGGGTCCGTTGGATCCCCCTTGCCGCTTCGCCCCTGATCGAGCTAGAGCTTCGCGGAAAAAACGAGCGTGTTGCCCGTGACGAGAGGAAGCCGATGATACCCAATTTTAAGGTCCTAGTTCATTGGTTGACCTTGCAGGTCAGGTCAATGACCCCAAAGGCGGGAAAATCGGGACCAGTTAGAACGTCGGAAAGTGTGGCTGCTATGGGGGTTTTCGGGGTGCTGATCACGAATATCATGTTAGTTTTGATCACAGATGATGTCTTCGTGTATTTAGGCCAGGTCGGGTCAGGTCAGGTCAGGTCAACCAGTAAGGGTATTCGTAGTAGGTGGCAACTGCCTCTGACAGCTTCGTAACATGTTACAAAGGCACTAAAACTACTTCGTAAATGTTCATATGGTTGCTAAATTCGAATTCAGCTCCAAACACTGGCCTAGAAACATGTAAAACTCGAAAAAGTGAACCGAGGTCATCAAAGGTCAATGACCTGACCTGACCTTCAGGTGACCTTGACACCCACCCTAATGCATGGGGGCAACATCATATCACATGTTTGAACGCTTGAAACCACGAAAAGACTGCAAACGCGCGGCTAATGCGAGCCGACATACGCCGAATCGCGATTCCAGCCAAACATGGTCTCGAAAAGTAGGTCACAGGTCAAAGGTCATTTGGGTCAGGGTCATGAAATTTTCAGGGTAGGTGTGAAATTGATGAACGCGAGGGTACTGAAAGTTTCGTCGCCATCGGCCGCTTTTTACGCGAGTTATTCGCGAAAAACCATGGGGGGTCCGTTCGACCCCCCTATACGGGCGAGGGTTAAGTTAAGACACATACGGCTGACGGAGACACAGACAACTTATAATTTATTCAGGTCACCACCTATAATTCCATACCTACGTGAACCTTTTCACAGAGTCAGTTATTTGCCATAAAAGAATAAGCGTACGAGAGGCTATCTTTTCACAGGCTTTGCTACCCTCATGGAAATACAAGCACACAGCTAATATCTCAACGATATTCGGCAAAAACCATGACCCAAATGCGCAGTATCCCGTTCCCGCTCCGCGCGTCAGCCATTGAACAGTATGATGTCCATTCGATAGACGGCGTCCAGCCGGGCCAGCTGGGCCTCGGTCAGCTGGTCCAGGTAGTGGCCGGTGTCGTAGCGGCGCGGGCTGGCGTTCCGCGAGGTGACCGGGTGGCGTGCCTCCGTCTCCAGGCCCAGCCGGCGCAGCACGTACGGCAGCTCCTCCTCCAGCGTCTCCAGCTGCACGATGTACTGGTAGTCGCGCTCGCACACGCGGCTCAGACGCTCCTGTGGGAATCACCCACTCAGTGAGATTTGAACGTTTAGATACTTTTACCATTTATATACCTAGCCTCCAATTCAAAAGCATATTTCAGATTCATATTCGATGGAAAGTGATAAAAACGGGTGCACAGAATCTAACGAAATTTACACCAACCATCCCGCATGACACGGTCTTCATAAAATATCTTAGCTCGGCAAGCCCTGGAGGCTGACGGACGAGGGTATGTATTTAGGGAATAAGTTGAGTAGTAAGAGACAAATGCATGTATTGTATATAGGTATTCGAAAGCAGTTTGAAAAAGAAGGCTCTTGACATTCGGAGCAGAGCGAGAAATGAAACGACTCGAGAGAAAGACGAACGATTTATTTCAATACCGAATTCAAAAGCAGCCGAAAATATCACAAAGAAACTTGAACCGACAGGCTTTAACCCTCGCCCGTATTGGTGTTTTTCCAGCTGCGAACGTATAAGGGGGGGGGGGGTCCGTTGGACCCCCCCCTTGCCGTTTCGCCCCTGATCTGATCGAGCTAGAGCTTCGCGGAAAAAACGAGCGTGTTGCCCGTGACGAGAGGAAGCCGATGATAACTAATTTTAAGGTCCTAGGTCATTGGTTGACCTTGCAGGTCAGGTCAATGACCCAAAAGTCGGGAAAATCGGGACCTGTTAGAACGTGGCCTGTTAGAAGTGTGGCTGCTAAGGGTTTTTCGGGGCGCTGATCACGAATATCATGTTAGTTTTGATCACAGATGATGTTTTTATGCATTTAGTCCAGGTCGGGTCAGGTCAGGTCAGGTCAACCAGTAGGGGTCCTGCCGGGTATTCCTAGTAGGTGTCAATCGCCTCTGACAGCTTCGTAACATGTTACGAATGCACCAAACCTACTTCGTAAATGTTCATATGGTTGCTAAATTCGAATTCAGCTCCAAAAACTGGCCTAGAAACATGTAAAACTCGAAAATGTGAACCGAGGACACCAAAGGTCAATGACCTGACCTGACCTTCAGGTGACCTTGACACCAACCCTAATGCATGGGGGCAACATCATATCACATGTTTGAACGCTTGAAACCACGAAAAGACTGCAAACGCGCGGCTAATGCGAGCCGACATACGCCGAATCGCGATTCCGGCCAAACATGGTCTCGAAAAGTAGGTAACAGGTCAAAGGTCATTGGGGTCAGGGTCATGAAATTTTCAGGGTAGGTGTAAAATTGATTAACGCGAGGGTACTGAAAGTTTCGTCGCGATCGGCAGCTTTTTACGCGAGTTATACGCGAAAAACCATGGGGGGGGTCCGTTCGACCCCCCCCCCCTATACGGGCGAGGGTTAAAGGTAGTGTGCCAGCTTTCTTGGACCGTATGGAGTTAATGGCCCAGATAAGGAGAACCGGATTTTTAGAACTTACCCATACCTTCAAAACTCATGGAAACGTCTTAAATTCTTCAAATTTTGAGTACCCCAGTGCGAAATTCGCCCCGACGGGTTGTCGGTCGTACCCCAACCACATTTCACACTACTATGAACAATAAATGCACACACTGAAATCGCTATTACCGATATGCTCATCCAATCAAGTTTCGATAAACCCGTTCATCATCATCTCCTGCGGTTTCGAACACGCCTGTTAGGTGGTGCGGCAGACCGCGCCCAAAGCCAGGGCCCCGGTAACGTGAGGTAGCCGAGTCGGGGCAGCGTGCGCTGACCCAAGCCGGGGCCGCGCGTCCTCCCGGTGTCATGTGATAGCCCGGGGCTGCCCGCGGGGATGCGATAGACCGCGCCCAAAGCTGCGGCCCCGGCTTGGGTCAGCGCACGCTGCCCCGACTCGGCTACCTCACGTTACCGGGGCCCTGGCTTTGGGCGCGGCTTCTGCTCATACTTTGTGGTGCGGTGGTGGTGCGTCGGGCCGCGCGCTCTGACTTCGGCCAAGAAAAATGCGTCAGCTGATCACTGTCATTTCTGCCACTTGCGTGTGGTGAAATGGGGTCATAACTTAAGAGACGGCTTTTTCATATCAATTATTTTACATAAAATCATATTTCAAACCATAAATAATGTTCGACAGCCAAATAAAAGAAACATTACCAATACAGGCTTACAGTTTAAGGCTCGACATTGTGTTGTCTACGATTAGACAGCTGATAACTCATTCCCGTACGTCGTAACTCTATAATGACCTTTGCTTATTGTCACAAGTGCGCCGCATTCGCGATTGTTGCCGACGCCTGTTTGCAGGTGAGCCCACTACAGTTGTTATACATATCGAAAAACCGATAAACTTTTAGGCGAAAAAAGCACTATTCCAGGCCCATTTTTGATTTTTTTTGCGATATTAGGTAAAAACAGACGCTTCTTATCCTAGGAAAAATAAAATGGGAAATCTGTCAAAGGTGGCACACTACCTTTAAAGTAGCGCTGACCTCTGGGAGGAAAATAGGTGAGCTAGCTCAGAAGAAGGTGATTAGAAATAGGGAGCTAAGTGTAGTTTATCAGGTACAGTCGTGTACAGGTTGATGGTCCCCTACTCTTTATCCACCGGGTTCCTATGGCTCAGCATTGGCAGCAGCCGCCTGGTACCGGTAGGCTGTGCCGCATGACCCGAGAGTGAAGCGGCACAGCCTACCCACACTGTATGACACCAGCTCGGGTCGCCTGGTAGAGCGATTTGACCGGACGCTGCGTTACACCGGCTGGGGGGAGGGGGGGGGTAAAGGTCAGGCCTGTCTATTTGGCTCGGCTCGGTGGTTGAGGCGGGCTGGAGTGTGGTGTGGGGCGGGGGTGATGTGGGGAGGGAGTGAGCGGACCTGGGGCTGTGTGTGTGTGGTCACTTGTCGCATAGAACCAATCGTAATCCACCCTCCAAAAATTCGCTTTAGAGATATTCACAAAACCCAGGGGGTTCAAACACCCATCTCCCAAGTGGGGTGCCGAAGGACAGGTAAGGGTCCATACAGTCTCCTCATGAATTGCAGCAAAGAAAGAAAACAGACCTGTCACCAAATAATCTTTCTGAAAAGTGGACTAATCGCATAGCTTCGGACACAGAAATAAACATCCAGCACGCGAAGCGTCTCGAACCGGGCCTCTCACTACCAGTCAGTTTGACAGTCTAGCACTCCTACGCTGAGCTACACCGGATGGTGGCCACGGCCGGGGCAAAGTCTGGCCGGGCGGGCGGCGGGGCCGGGAGGTCGGCAGCAAAGTCAATGAATGTTTTTGTGGTTTCGGGTGCCGGTCGCTCTAGCTTGGTGGAATGATGATGGATCATTGGCAAAACTTTCAACGTGGAGTCCCGGTTCGAGCCTCATCGGGGCTACGGCTTCTTTTCCGAGTTAGGATCTGGTTTGATTTTAGTGGTTGCGAGCCATTTATACGGTTCGATATCTACATGTCGATTGTCGATTGATTGATTGATTTATTCATTCGTTCATTTAATACATGTCGACATTTAGCATACGAATTGACATCCAGGATCAATCCGATCAATCTACCATTTTCATAAGCGTATTGCCTAAATATCATGCATATACAGGGTGATCCAAAAAAATTGGAACCCCTAACTTAAAATGTCTGTAAGTCCGAAAGTTTTCACTTTATTGACAAATTGCAATCATCATTAGAAAGAGCGTTCAATTCTCTATAAAACCAAGTTAATTGAACTTAACTATTACTATAAATATTACCCTAGTTATATGCCTATAAAATTTGTGTCACGAAACTCAGTGAAACGGTTTTCAACATTATCCGCAAATCAGTGATTTGCGGTTTGCTGTTCTGACTATGTCGCATGTCGGAGGTTAATGAATAAAAATAGCTCATTCACGTGCTATTGTAATGAATTTAAATTTCAGCAGGAGCAAAAAAAAATGTCATTCGGTGCTCCGTGCCACACGGCCCACTCAGTGGTCGAGTTTCAGGAACAGGCCTGCCCGGCCTTCATCGAGCCAGATGCCTGGCCACCGAAGAGTCCTGTCCTCAGCCCTTTTAACTTATTCGTGTGGAGCGAACTGGAGCGAATGGTGTACAGAGGTCAAGAGGATCAGCACCATCGAGGAGCTAAAGGAAAGGCTGACGGCCTGCTGGGACCAGTTGTCCCAGAGACTGCTAGCCCGCGCAGTTGAAGCCGTCCGCAAGCGACTGCAGGCCTGCGTGACGGCCAACGGAGCTCGGTTTGAGCACATACTGAGATGAACAGCGGGAGCTAGGATGCGTGTATCTGCTTTATTGTGTGCTTCTGCGTAAACTTTTATGTAATACAATTGAATGTGGATGTGGTATTATTCCTAAAAAAACAACAGATGGAGTGCTAACGGATTTCAGTGCATTGTTAACAATTGGCGATTTCGTTTCACTCAGTTTTCTGACGCTCATTCCGAAACCTTACAGTGTGTCAATACTTTACAGGATACATGCACCAACTTGACATGATTTTATAGAGGATTTAATGCTCTTTCTAATGGTGTTTGCAATTTGTCAATAAAATGAATGCTTTTGGACTTATAGACATTTTAACTTAGGGGTTCCAAATTTTTTGGATCACCCTGTATGTGGCACAAGACCTATGGTTGCCTCGATACCGTGCCAAATCACGTTTTGCACGATGCACAAGTCAATTATATTCGCTGGGTCTTCCGTGCATTGTGCTTAGCAAAAACAGAAATGCAATAGTTAAGCGACGCAAAATGTGCAATGCAGCAAGTGACCACACACACCCGCCCAGCCCCCATGGTCCACCAACACGCCCCACACCACTCGCCAGCCCACGCCAACCACCGAGACGAGCCCCTCCCTCGCGCTGGTCTGACGCGACAGCTGGTCTACAAAGCGCTCCACCCGGCGACCCGAGCCGATGTCAAACGGCGTGGGTAGACTGTGCCGCTTCACTCTCGGGTCATGCGGCACAGCCTACCGGTACCAGGCGGCTGCTGCCAATGCTGAGCCATAGGAACCCAGTGGATAAAGAGTAGGGGACCATCAACCTGTACACGACTGTACCATGCGGAAATGGTAACAAATCTTACATAGGAGAAACTGGCAGGGGAATACAAGTACGAATAAAGGAGCACGAGAGAGACCTCGCGAAACGACGCCGACCACAGCGCTTTTGTTCTTCACGCACATTCCACAAGTCATTTACCGAACTGGGACGGGGCGAAAGTGTTAGCGAAATGCGGGAACAAGGGATGTCGAAAAGCGACCGAAGCGGCATTTATTGCAACGAACGATTCAATCAACACTAGGGTTGGGTTTATTAACCCGCGCCCCAGTGACGGTCTCAGCCAACTTCGCCCTAGTGGGGGGGGGGGGGGCATATATTACCACCCACCTCTAACTCAAAAACTAAGAGGGATAGAAAGACGCGGTAAAAAGCAGTCGATAGCTCTCGATGCGTACGTTTGAAAGTATTTCGGTTATTTTTCATCTTAGAGCAATATTGGGGTCACCAGAGGTCATCAAAGGTCAAAATTTGTGAATTGTCATTATATTTTTCAGAAAACATGCCATTATCTCAGGAACTATGATAGCTAGAAAAACGTTGGGAAAAGCAATCGATAGCTTTTGAACTCTTCTTTTGATCAGGTTATTATAAAAAATGACCTCAGGTCAACGGTTTAGCCTCCAGAGGGCAAAAACTCCAAAATAGCTGTTTTTTTTACGAAAAGTGTTTTTCGACAATAACTTTTGACTTGAAAACGCTAGGACATTTCTATTGCCAGAATCGTGTTCCTCTCTCCGAGACGCGTCGAATGAACTATAATTTGACCTTGAAAGGTCAACTTGAAAATTTGACCTCAGGTCAAGGTCATGATGACCTGACCCGAAAAGGTCATGTTGCATATCATTCGATGCGTCTCAACACGACAAACACAATGAGACCATCCCCAGCGTACTATCTCTTTCCAATCGAGAGTTATTGGCAAAAATCTGTTTGTAGCCTAAAATGACCTCGGATGACCTTTCTAGAGGCTATCAGCAAAAGAGACACCTTGGTCGTTACTGGTGGTCCCTCCAAATCATTGTAATTCTGAAATATTTGGACTGTTCCTATGCGTACGCACGGATCTAGAGGCACTTTCGTTTTTCTCCATTGACTTATAATGGAAAGGTCACGCCACTGACCTGACCTTAGGTCACGCATATAAAAAATCCGAGATATAGAAATTGTAGGCACCCGAAACATCATGCAATCCACCAAGTTTAAAACCTCTCTGACAAACACTGCAGGCTGGACATGATTGCAAACTTTTAGGCTTGGTCAGTTAACTTGACCTGGTGACCTGACCTGACATGACCTGGGGTCAAAAATTTCACACATTGTCCAAATTTGATGTACCAAAAGCTACCCCAAGCGCCGCGGTTTTTTATTCACACGCAAAAAACGCGACGGGTGGTAACATATGCCCCCCGCCCCCCCACCCCCCACTGGGGCGAAGGTTAAGTGGGCAAAATCGGCAGCAGTATTCAGTATAAAAGGCCAAAAATGATAGGAACGACTATATGTACACCCTCATGTCGTAGCGTGTGCAATGATTTTGTTGGGAAAGTGATGAAAATACCAACTTCTTACCGATTTCTTAGCCTCTAATATATTAGTGAGGGTTTATGATACCAACAAAATACCAAACACATTACGATTGAAATACCAAATACCAAGTTGGTATCGATTTGGTATCGGTATACCAAAAAGTTGGTATCCGATTGACATCTCTAATGTATACCGGCTAGCAATTTTTATCGGAGGTCATTATTTATAGCTATGCGCATTCTTACCATGTCCTATATTTCAACGGTGTCTCAAAGGGACCCTCCCACCTTAACATTAGATTTGAGTAGAGATAGCCAAAATGGGGTCGCTGGCTCACAATTACCGGTTTCGGCACTCAAAACATCGAGAAATGCCTTAAATCGGAAATATTGAATTTCAAAATGCAGCATTTTGATTCAGAGGGGCTAATGCATAGGAATACCCCTCTGAATGTGTGACGTCAGCGCAGATATCTAACGATTTTTAAATGTTTGACTAAAACGTTTTGTAGCACGAGGTGGTATATGCTGCTTTGCGCGCAACAAGTGCCGCACTTTCAGCTGCCAAACTATTGCTTCCAAATAAAGTCGCTAGGAACAGCGGAGATCCCAAAAAGTAAACAAAAGTAAAAGTCTAATATCTTGAAAACCGGTGAATATATTTCGGTGAAATTTGGTATATATTCGTTTTCGCTCTTTCTGAACCGAGCGACATCACTTTCATGCCAATTCATAAACTTTTTTGAAGGTGGGAGGGTCCGTTTAATCTGTTGTGCAAGTTTTATTCTTGTGTGTGCTTGTATTGCTTCCATTTCTGAAGGGGTGTTGAAGAAGTCTCTTGAAACGCGTCCACCAGAATGTGTTGTGTCCGTCTCAATATATATGTACAGGGTGTTCGCGAAAATGTCATGATTTTATCTGCTTCCTGGAGGACCCTTGTCAAAGTAAGGTGTATTATTTTTTATTCATTCAATTAAACAAATTTTCAAGTTTTGTTTCATGTGTTTTTAGCGAGTTTGTTCCAACATGTTGCTCTCTACAGACCAGAAAACAAAAATAGTGAAATGGTATTGGGAGACGCAGTCCATTGTGGCCGTCCAGCGAAAGCTCAGCGACGCTATCGCACCTGCTTTAAAACGTCCACTGCGCCTTGCGCAAGGACGATTTTGCGACTGCAAGAAAAGTTCTTTGGAAAGGGCACAGTCAAAAATGAGAACAAGGGACAAAGTGGCAGAAAAAAGTTCAAAAGGGTCCAAGAAATGGTAAAAAAGATCAAGCAGTTGGTCACCAGAGTGCCTTCCAAATCCATCCGGCAGCTCGCGCAAGAAGTTGGGTGCGGCCCCACCCTGGTACATTCTGTCCTTCACACTGACTTGGGACTCAAGCCGTACAAGATCAAGATCCAGCAGGCGCTCTCAGAAGAAGATAAAAAGCAAAGGCTGGCCTTTGCCATGTGGTTGAAGGACAAGGTCAACTCCGATCAACAGTTCACCAGCCGTGTCTGGTTTTCTGACGAGGCCCACTTCTACCTTCATGGAGACCCCAACCGACAAAACAGTCGCCTTTGGGCGGATAATGTACCACCTGAGGCTGTGTCAGAACGTCCACTTCACAGTCCGAAGGTCACCGCTTGGTGCGCGATGAGTGCAAGTGGTGTTGTGGGACCTTTTTTCTTCGAGTCCCCGAATGGATCCACCACCCCACTGTTGATCAACACGGCTACGCAGCAGTGCTGGAGAAGTTTTGGCAACAGCTGTGCGATCACCAAAAGCAACACAAGATCAGGAACGGCACATATTGGTTCCAGCAGGATGGGGCTCCGGCTCACACTTCCAGATTTGCTCTGCAGTGGCTGGTTGACCACTTCGGAGCTCGTATCCTGAGCAGGAAGACCCCCACCCCATGGCTGGTACACTCACCAGATCTCACCCCCATGGACTTCTACCTATGGGGATATCTCAAATCTGAGGTCAGAAAAACGAAGGCCAAGAGTCTGGCCGAGCTCAAGAGAGCGATAACAGAGGCCGCCCGTGCGATCACTACGGACACGTGCGTCCGAGTGATCCGACAAGTGGAAGCTCGGGCCGAGCTTTGCATAAGCCGAAAAAGGGGCCATGTGGAAAACGGGGTGTAGAGTGCGTACGACTCAACGCATGACCATGTGACATGTCTGAAATAAAACTTGAAGGACATAGCTATTTGGAGCTGAAAGATTTTTCATTTTATCTTTCTTGAGTTTTCTATAATAGTGCAACGAAATCATGACATATTTTCGCGAACACCCGTACATTAGGGATAAGTTCAGTTCTAAGGGGTCAGGGCGGACCAGACCTGTACATGGATCCGAATGATGGATCTATGCTCACAGTGGATCTTGAAGCAAACTGCAGGTTAGGAGATTCCACCGGATCCGGCGTGTAAAAATTGATCTTGGATCTATGATCTCCTTGGACCTGACGATAAACTAAGAACACGGATCTATGAGCTGAGTGGATCCCGCCATGTACAGGTCTAGCGAGATTAAGTGGTAGGTTTTGCACTTTTACATATCCGGTTATATCTCAGAAACTAATCCATGTACGATGAAGCCATTTTACACGATCATGGCCGGCTTGTTACCCAACAAGTCGATCGCATCTTCAACACTTAAAAGCTTAAGGCGACTAAGATATAGCCTGAAGTACCTACACTAAATTTTCTAGGTGCAAAACTTACCGCTAAAACCCGCGAGACCTGTACAACGTTTGAAACCAAGTTTCCAAGTGTTTCTATGTCATAAGTGCCACAAAACTTTGGACTATGACGCGCAATCTCATAAAATCACAGTTGTAGTTGTATATGTTGTTATTCACACACACTCGTAAAATCACTAAAAACAGAATCTTTGTAAGTTGCAACAAGTAATTTTCTGGGATTTCTGTGTTGACAAATAGATGAGGATTTATGATCTCACTGGATCACAAGCAAAAAATTAGACTTTTATCTATGATCCCTAGGGATCTTTAAATAAATCAGAGAGAGAGAGAGAGAGAGAGAGAGAGAGAGAGAGAGAGAGAGAGAGAGAGAGAGAGAGAGAGAGAGAGAGAGGAGAGAGAAGAGAGAGAGAGAGAGAGAGAGAGAGAGAGAGAGAGAGAGAGAGAGAGAGAGAGAGAGAGAGAGAGGGGCAGGTCGAAGGTTGCACCCGAGATACAGCCGCGCGGATGGTCTCAATGTGTTCAGCTCGTCAAGGCGCATCGAAAAATATGCATGATGACCTTGAGGTCACGTGACCTGAGGTCAACCTTTGACCTTGAACTCTCGAGGTCAACACATATATGATTCGATGCGGAGTGACCAGAGGATCACGATGGTGCCATTAGTTTGTTCCTAGCTTGGCTACTTCGAAGTTTTTTTTTTCGAGAAAAAACTATTTTTAGCGCAGCCATTTTGACCCCTGTGACTTCATCTTTGACTTGACCTAAAAATGACCTCCGTAAAATTTGTAGACCTTGTCCGTGCGTACACCATGCCGTTTACCGCTTGTCGCTATCTTGCTTTGTTCTCGAGATCTCAGGGGGGGGGGGTGTCAACCGCCCCCTCCCGTCGGTTCTTAGTTGGCGCGGCCCCCGTCGCGGGTGCGCGGGTTAAGAGAAAAAGACCGTAAGAATAATGCATCGTAACAAAAAACGTAAGAAAATGTCTGAGTGGAAAATGCTCGTAAGCATATGCCCTAGACCCGCCCCCATCCCTTCCTCGGTCGGTGCGTTTGTAGAAAACCAATAGGTCCCGCCATGCTTAAAGGGACTATCCCACCTTCTAAAATGTTGTTAAAACCAGTTAAATTGTGCCCGACTTTATAGATTGGATGACCAGGAACACGGTTCTGGCATTTATTTTTCATTAAACATCTTAGGCTTCCCATATTCCAAACACAAACTTTCAAATATGTGACGTCACAGCCCAAAATTACCTCCTTCCCCAGGCCACATTACTGTCATAAAGGTGATTCTTTTTACTCTGTAGGCACCACAACAAAGTTCAGACCAAGTTTTAAGCGATTTTTCAACGAACAAACCCATTTAAATCAGAATGACTAAACGAGGTGACGTCACACTAACGGTCGCTCCATGTTGAAGATAGGGCCTTGTACAAGGCCCATTTTCAAATGAAGGGAACGAATTTCTTCAACACCAAGAGGCCGCGGGGGTTGCAACCTAGATAGATAGTGGTTTCTGAACCTCGCCGCAAACTTGGCTATCTCAACTCAAACCCCATGTTAAAGGTGGGATAGTCCCTTTAAGGGTTATTTTTCACGCCGGATCCGATGGTCATGGTCATATCACCCCCAAACCCACTCTTCCGATGCGTAACTTACCAGAATACTTCTGACGCCATCATACCATATACATGCTGGAATTACCATTTAGGGTCGAAAACTATGGATGGAAGCTAAACCTGCACACCAGGTTTACATAAAAATTAACATAGAGACCAAAGGGAAAATGATCCAAGGTTTCATTCTGTTTAGAGTTTTCGACTGCCGTTTTCCCCGCCTTTCTACGACCATGTGTTCGTAAGTTACACATAACACAAGGCCGCAAAATCTGCCCCCTCCCCCAGCGGGGAACGGGATATGAGTTATTCGCTCACCTGGGTGTCCCAATGTCCGTCCATCACTGTATCGTTTTCATCAGACCATATGACAAAATCGACGAACTCTGAGAAAGTTGGTGGCATGGTCGAGTTCGTTCTGCTTGATATCCGCTTGATTTTATCCCAAAGCTTCATATGATCATCTCTGGGGATGAAAAAAGAGCGTTAAGCCACAGGGCCTCCTCTAAGGATTTTTCAGTGGGTGGGCAAAATTTTTCGCCCCTCCCCTGCCCATGAAGGGCGGATCCAGCCACTTGTTTTGGGGTTCAACCAATTTTAAAACCTGTGGCCGGGTGAGGCGAAATACTCGTAAGCTGTGCCATTATTGGAAACAAGATGATAGTTTGCAAAGTTAACGTTTGTCGCGTGTTTTATGGTTAGCGATGCTCGTGACGTCTATTCGTTCCAGATATACATATACATTGTACGGCTCTCCAGGTATTTAGTGGTTGGTTGCTAACTTCACAAAAATCGATCTGCGTTGATAAATACATCTAATGGTTGTTGAAAGCTATTGCCGAAGTGTCCACATGAACCCTCTTCTTATTCCTATTGAGTCATTTTACTGGAGTGGCTCTGTCATTCGAAGTTATAATGCCTAAAACGTAACGACTAACCAACCACTCTTTTGCTGGAGGGCCGTACATGCCTATTCACTTACGAGACAATTACTTTTTACAAATACCGATTAAAACCCAATGCCGTGAGAGGGGTGCTACCTGGACTTACAGATGCAACAGCGAGTTAGAGCTCCTAATTTACAAACCTCACCGATAAGTGTTGCAAATTTTGTTCAGTAATCGATTATTATGACAGGCATCATGTAAGATACTAAAAGACGATTTGTTATGCATTTCGTAGCAAAAGTTGAAATTACACTCGTTAAAATGATCATATAGGTACCGTAAAAAATGAATACATACTGCTGGTTGTTGCGTGCTTGTCATCATCAGGTCAGTGTTTTAACTAACATAATACATTGTATTAAAGGCTACCTGAACCGGTCATGATTCTTTTTTATTTGTTCAGCTCAGCCGTGTTTAGAGATTTAGCTGTCTTTGTCCACAAATACCAATATCGGCAGGGGCTTAGCCAAGGGGGGGGGGGGGGGGCACGGGGGCAATGGCCCCGGGATATTAAAAAAACCTCGATAAAACGTCTTTTACTTGGAAGAAAATTGATATCGAAGTTTCATTTCTGTGCCCCTGGTTACCCGAGGTGCCCCTGATGACCCAATGGGCCCCTGCAGTCATCCGAGGGCCCCCGGTTTCCTGGGGCTCCTGGTCGCCTGGGGGCTCCTGGTCGCTTGGGGGCCCCTGGTCGCCGAGGGGGCCTGGTCGCCTATGGTCCCTGGTCACCTGGGGGCCCCTCGCCGCCTGGGAGCCCCTGGCCACCTGGGGGCCCCTGGTCGCCTGGGGGGCCTGGTCGCCTGGGGCCCCTGGTCGCCTGAAAGAACGCTTGTCACCTGCAGTGGCATAGCCAAGGACGGGCCAAAGAGACCATGGCCCCTCCTGGAATTCAAGTGGCCCCTATTCCATAGGGGCCCCTGGCTAACACAGTGGGCCCTTGGCGACGCAAAGGCCCCTGCGACAGATCCTTTGACACAGATGAGTAGCCATACTTCGTCCAAGGGAGCCTCAATTTTAGAGCCTTGGGGCCCTATTAAAACCAGGGGGCCCAGGTGGATGGGATGGGTCCAACGGTGTGTAAATAAAATCAATGCGAAAATAATATGCATATTTAATTGTAGAACACCTGAAGGGCCCCCTGTTAGTCTAAAGGAACCGCTATTTGCATGAGGGTCCCTTTTTGGAGTTTGAACTGAGAGGGCCTTCTGTCGGTCTTAGCGGCTCCCGATCGGCCTGAGGGGCCCGTTGTTCGTCCGAGAGGGCATCTATCAACTGGAGGGGCTTTTTTCCCCTCCTGAAGAGGTCCTCTATCGACATGAGGGGCACTCTTCCGAGTTCCGACCTGGGGGGGGGGGGGAGAGGCCCTCTGCTGTTCTGTTGAGGGCCCCTGACGGCCTATGGGTCCCTCGATCGACCAGAGAGCCCTCTGTTTACCTGAAGGGTCCTCTGTTGATCTGTTGGTTTCCGACTGTTGGTCTGACCCTATGTCGGTTTGAGGGATCTCACATCGGATCCACTATCGATCTTAGGGGCCCCTATCGGTTTGAGGAGGCCCTCAAATGACCTGAACAGGCCCTTAGTTTGTCTGAGAGGGTCCTCCGTCGGCCTGACAGTGCCCTCTGCAAGTGCAAGGGGGCCTTTTGTCGGTCTGAGTGGCCTTTAGACGGCTTATATGACCCTCAGACGGCTTACGAGGCTCTCATGGGCTGTAGAGGCCTTTGACGGTCTAAAGGACCCTAATCCGACCTCTACAAGACACTCAGACCGCCCTCAGAACCGGCTGAGCGACTCTATGAAGCTATTTGTGGGTGTATCTAACAGGGGCCCATGGACTGCTTACACCCTCAGTTCTAGCATTCTTTTTAAATAAATATTTTCTATTCATTTGGGCCATCTCTAAGAAATAGTGGATCAAATCCGATGTCCTGGATTTTTAGGGGGTTACCTTGGGCCCCTGTAAGTTTGACCCACTCCTTGAGGAAATCCTGGCTACGCCCCTGAATATCGGGCAACCAGAAAACTTTTTTTGTCTTTCAAACAGCATCCAGTTTGCTTAAGAAACCGAAGAAACCTTTATTTTTGCATTTGCTTCTGGGTGGGCAACTCGACGCCACTGGGTGGGCAATTGTGGTGACTGGGTGGGCATTTGCCCACCCAGTGGGTATGTTAGAGGAGGCCCTGTTAAGCCACCGGAGACCAAGGGCGTCTACATATAGGCGATCGCCGCGCTGCCTGTTCTGATTCGATACTACCTGTGCCCACAGCAATGTACCCAGGGGCCCGGGAACGATTTTCAAGTTGGGGGGGGGCGAGCCTAAAATACCTGACATGATGCATATGAAACAATTGCGTAGCTAGGGGTCTAAGGGGACACGTACCCCCCCACCCCCTCCATCGGGTTCAAAGGGACTCTCGGGTCCGAGGGGCCCTGCGGCGCCATTTGACCGCTGAAGGTCAAACCGCTGACGCCCCATGGGGCTCGTTAGAGCACCACATGGGCCCTAAATAGCCACACAAGATCTCCATAAGGGCCCCACGCCGGCTTCTGAGCGCCTCTTGCGCCTTTTTAGGGCACCTCGGTGGTCTCCAAAGGCCCGTTACTGGCCTCTGAGAGTCCTTACCGGCCTATGAGGGGCCAGTTCTAGGGGCATTTCCCGCCTGTGATGGTCCCACACTTACTTTTCTGAGGGCCCCATAACGGCCACTATGGGACCCTCATCGGCGCCTATGAGGGCCCACACCGGTGTCTCTGAGGGTTTCCCACCCCCAACTCTGAGTGCCTACACCAAACCTATTAAAATTACAGGGTAGGACAGAAAGATTTACCTGTTTGTTTTCAGTCCATTACTTAAAAAGTTATGAACGGATTTTGATAAAATTTTGCATGCAGCTTCCCAACTGACTCATGTATCAACTTTAAGATCGTTTTTACATTTTGTAATAGTTGTTGGTGAGCTATGGCGAAGATGACTAAGTGAGCCCAAATTGCGGCGCTGAAGTAGACTGGCCACAGCTCCCGAAGCGTTGCCAAACAGCTCGGTGTTGCCGTAAAAACTGTTAACAGTATAATTAAATGACTTAAAAAGACAGTGCTAGTGTCGTCGAAGTACATGCCAGGCAGAACAAGGGATTTCCGCTTCAAAAAGCCAGTTGATATCGTGCACAAGAAGGTGTTTCAATTCCTAGGCGAAGCATGCGCAAACTGCCAAGGGAACTCGTTGTTTAGCCCAGAACCGCCAAGAGAACCATAAACGACGGCTTAGGCTTTATGTCATACAGGATGCAACGCCGACACCTAATTTCGGTGGCATCCAAGGAAAACCGGCTACACAGGATCCCAAAGACATTGGAGATCAGGAGCGCCGGTAACAAGGCATTCTGCTGGTCCAATGACAACATGTTCATGCCTGAGCCCCAGAGACACTCCCAAAGCGTCAACATTTTGGCAGATGGTCCATCCAGCATTGATCCTGCTATTCGCACCATTTTTTGTTGCTTGAAGCCTGCTGGTGTCATGGTTTGGGCTACCGTCGCATCCGACGGCACCCCTTGGTCTTCATCAAGGAGGCTGTGAAAGTGAATTCAGAGGTTCAAGTCCATCTGCTGGAGGAACATGCTTTGTCTTGGGTCACTCAGTCGTTCTGAGACGGATACGTCTTCGTCCAGGACGGTGCGCCGCTGCAAACGGCCAACATCGCTCAACCGTGGTGGAAGACCCACATGCCTGGGTTCTGGGACAAAGACATTCGGCCATCATCAAGTCCAGACCTGAACCCGATGGACTTCGCAATCTGGGCCATCTTAGAGAGGAGGGTGTGTGCAGTGCCACACAGCAGAATCGCCGCCCTGAAGCTGGCCCTCGAGACGGCACCGTCGAATCTTGGCGGGGACACAGTGCGGCGCTCGTGCCCCTCCGCAGAGGGACGTTTCGAAGCAGTGGTGAAGGCAAAGGTGACCATATTGAGTCATTATGCCGTCGTTGAGATGTGTACATGTTACTGCATATATGTGCCAGAAATCAATTTGATATCTTTGTTCGGGGCCGAAATATTTAAGAAAATCAAGAGGTAAATCTTTCTGCCCCACCCTGTAAGCTCTGTATCGGCGGCTCTGAGGACCCAACCAACACCTGTGCATCTGAAGGCCACTCACTGGTGACTTTTGAGGGTCCCACACCGCAGTGGCGGATCCAGGGGGGGGGCTGCGGGGGCTGGCAGCCCCCACCCAAGGAAAACTGGCGCCACTGCGCCGAAGGCGCAGTGGCGCCAATTTTCAATTCGTAACTCATCGGAGTGCCGCATACTAGGACTAGGATGCAAAAATCAGTCGAATAACGTCGTTTCAGTACGCTCCGCACCGATATTTCCAATCGTGTGGTGTCACTGTACATACTGATCCTGGGCGCCTCTTGTCAGGGCCACTGGGCGCCAATATTTCAGCGCCAATACGATGCGACTATGGCGCCCATCCGGGGCGTGGCGCCCAATTATGACCTGCAGCCCCTCCCCAGTGAAAATCCTGGATCCGCCACTGCCACACCGGTGAGTCTGAGGGCCCCACCGGCGTCTGACAGTACCATGCCGGTCTCTAAGGACCCCACAGGACTTCTTCTGCCGGCCTAAGGACCCCTTGCCGGTCACTGAGACCCCCTGCCGGCTTGAAGAGAGTTCGCGTCAGCAGCTCTAAAGCCCCCACACCCGTCTGTAACGGCTCCACACCAGCGTCTATGAGGGCCCATAGCAACGCCTGTAAGGACCCTCATCGGCGCCTCTGAGAGAATCACACTAGCACCTCTGAGCGCCCACACCGGCACCTCCATGACGGCCCCACACTGGTGCCTCTAAAGGCCCCTTACCGGCGGCTCTGAGCGCCCTACGCCGGTGATTTTGAGGGTGCTGCCGATAACCGAAGGCACCACATAAGCCCTTAGTGTCGCTGAACTTTAATCCCATACCGGCCCTCTAATGTATCCCATGCATCCCATCCCATACCGAGGGCGCCACGTCAGTGCACTCATTGCCCCACGCCCCTCCCTCACACCCGGAGCGGGTAAACTGTGTTATACATATAAGCAACGATTTTACCACCATCGTACGTTATGCATTTCTCAAAGTTGACTCAAAATGGTCCAGTATAAAACTGGCCTGCCAAGCTTATGGCCAAGGTCAGGCCCAAATCAAAGCGGGATGACAATAGCAGATGTTGTCAAATCGATACTGTAGGTATCAGCAGAAACCATTCAGATGGCAAGAAAAATGCCGTGTGTTGATGGTTAGATGTAGGTATAAAGGAAACAAGAAGGAAAGAAGTCCGGAAAAGGGGGAAAGACCTTTTCTCGCTGCCTCAATGTTGAGGGGGCGCCACCCCCTCGGCTCCCAAGTTGGGGGGAGCATGCGCCCCCGCTGCCCCCCCCCCCCTGTTCCCGGGTCTATGAATGTACCACATCTGAATATGTATAACTTCATGTCTGCTTTGTCAAGCACACGTCTTAACACACGATATAAACAGGGCAAATTAATACTTTGTATATTGTTTCGGCATTTCTGTGATTCATTGATATTTATTTATGTACCTACACAAATATCGGATAATTTTCTATTAACCCTCGCCCGCACATGGGGGGGGGGTGGTTGCCACCCCCCCCCCCAGGTAGTCTTTCTGCTCTGCACTCAACATTTTTAGAGCTAGAAGGCTGATTTTTCGTATAGCTGCTCCTCTATCCTTTCTTGATGTCCACTGAAAATTTCAAGTTTCTGTGATTTTTGGTTTCGGAGATATGACCTTGTTTTTCAGGTCATGTCATGACCCAAATGGCCAATTCTCAACATCCTGCGCTGGCTATGGGCCTTGTGAGCTTTTGACACCTTGATTTCGGCCTTTTTTGCCAGTCTTACCTCCCAACTATCATGGAACATGTTGTTCGACGATGTACAGATGTCAAGGTCAAGGTCAAGGTCAACCTAGGTCATCTAAGATAATTGCGTTTTAGGTAAGCGGAAATTACTTTTTGTGAAGTTTTTTGACTGCATTTTTGGTAAAAGCTTCTCAGATCATGATTTCATGTAATATGGACACAAAAACAATCGGTGCACACATCAGTATACACACAGACACACACAGACATACAAACACATATAATTGACCTTGACCTAACTTGACCTGACATGACCTCAGCAGCAAAAATCTGGTCGGGTAGTGTGACACTAGCTGGCTTTGCACCAGAAAACAGCATCGTCATCGGTATATGGTAAGCAGCGCACTTGATATCCAACGGTGACCCAAAATAGCAACATTTTTTAGTTTGACCTGACCTGGAAGGTCAATGACTGACCTGAGAAGGTAAAACTGGGTATCATTGGATTCGTCTCTTCCCAAAGAATCTATTTGGTCTTTACCGCTAAGCTCTATCTCCAACAGGAACGAAATGGCGCGGGGGGGGGTGGCAACCCCCCCCCCCCCCCATGTGCGTTCTAGGATGGGAAAATGGCATGTGCGGGCGAGGGTTAAATAAATTTGAAAAACATAACACAATCAACTCATTAGTGATGTCATGCTCACTTGAACGCGCACTTGTGTATTGAACACCGTAATCGCCTCATTCAAAGGAAACACAAAAATATAAATTAGTTTAATAAAACTGCAAGCAATTATTAGCCAGCAAATTTGGAATACACTTAACATATCAAAATATCATAACTTAATATCTATCTCTATTTCCCCATTTTTCTACCGGTTCTGTCACATTGCATTCAGTAAGCGACCATACGTGCAATAAAAACAGTGGGTTCTCGAGAGTAACGTTACGGAATAAACTGAATGCTGATACGATGTTCAATATGTTGGAGCGCACTTAGATCGAGTGGGACTTTCGTCGGGCTGTGGCACATCGATGCTCTCTGATTTTGAATATTTTCACGCATTTTATAGGAAAATGTGATTATTTTCTTTCATCAAATGCAATAAAAAACATGGGTTCTCGAGTCTATGTCAATCAAAGGTCCGATCAAAATGCGTCATGTTTTACGGACGTTGTCAAAATACCCTACACTTTTAGGAGCCGGTGGTCTTATGATGTCCTCTGTTTTTGAATATTTTCATACCGGTTCTGTCACATTGCCTTCAGTAAGCGACCATACATGCAATAAAAACAGTGGGTTCTCGAGAGTAACTTTACGGAATGAAATGAATGCTGATACGATGTTCAGCACGTTGGAGCGCAGTTAGATCGAGTAGTACTTTCATCGGGCTGTGGCACATCGATGACCTCTGATTTGGAATATTTTCACGCATTTTATAAGAAAATGCGATTATTTTCTTTCATTAACCCTCGCCCGCACATGGGGGTGGTGGTTGCCACCCCCCCCCCCCCAGGCAGTCTTTCTGCTCTGCACTCAACATTTTTAGAGCTAGAAGGCTGATTTTTCGTATAGCTGCTCGTCTATCCTTTCTCGATGTCCACTGAAAATTTCAAGTTTCTGTGATTTTTGGTTTCGGAGATATGACCTTGTTTTTCAGGTCATGTCATGACCCAAATGGCCAATTCTCAACATCTTGCGTTTGCCATGGGCCTTGTGAGCTTTTGACACCCTGATTTCGGCCTTTTTTGCCAGTCTTACCTCCCACCTATCATGGAACATGTTGTTCGACGATGTACAGGGGTCAAGGTCAGGGTCAAGGTCAACCTAGGTCATCTAAGATAATTGCGTTTTAGGCAAGCTGAATTTACTTTTTGTGAAGTTTTTTGACTGCATTTTTGGTAAAAGCTTCTCAGATCATGATTTCATGTGATATGGACCCAAAAGCAATCGGTGCACACATCAGTATACACACAGACACACACAGACATACAAACACATATAATTGACCTCTTGACCTAACTTGACCTGAAATGACCTCAGCAGCAAAATTCTGGTCGGATAGTGTGACAAAGAGGTTCTAGCTGGCTTGGCACCAGAAAACAGCATCGTCATCGGTATTTGATAAGCAGCGCACTTGATATCCAACGGTGACCCAAAACAGCAACATTTTTTAGTTTGACCTGACCTGGAAGGTCAATGACTGACCTGAGAAGGTAAAACTGGGTATCATTGGATTCGTCTCTTCCCAAAGAATCTTTTTGGTCTTTACTGCTAAGCTCTATCTCCAACAGGAACGAAATGGCGCGGGGGGGGGTGGCAACCCCCCCCCCCCCATGTGCGTTCTAGGATGGGAAAATGGCATGTGCGGGCGAGGGTTAAATGCAATAAAAAACATGGGTTCTCGAGTCTATGTCAATCAAAGGACCGATCAAAATGGGTCATGTTTTAGAGACGTTGTCAAAATACCCTACACTTCTTAGGAGCCGGTGGTGTTATGATGTCCTCTGTTTTTGAATATTTTCATACCGGTTCTGTCACATTGCATTCAGTAAGCGACCATACATGCAATAAAAACAGTGGGCTCTCGAGAGTAACGTTACGGAATAAACTGAATGCTGATACGATGTTCAGCATGTTGGAGCGCAGTTAGATTGAGTAGGACTTTCATCGGGCTGTGGCACATCGATGCCCTCTGATTTTAAATATTTTCACGCATTTTATAAGAAAATGCGATTATTTTCTTTCATTAAATGCAATAAAAAACATGGGTTCTCTATTCCATGTCAATCAAAGGACCGATCAAAATGGGTTATGTTTTAGAGACGTTGTCAAAATACCCTACACATTTTAGCAGCCGATGGTGTTATGATGTCCTCTGTTTTTGAATATTTTCATACCGGTTCTGTCACAATGCATTCAGTAAGCGACCATACATGCAATAAAAACAGTGGTTTCTCGAGAGTAACGTTACGGAATAAACTGAATGCTAATACGATGTTCAGCATGTTGGAGCGCAGTTAGATCGAGTAGGACTTTTATCGGGCTGTGACACATCGATGTCCTCTGATTTTGTGTGTACCAAGGCATTCTGTAAGAGACTGGGATTATTTACCTTCATTTAGTGGAATAAAAAACGTGGGTTTTCATTTCTAAGACAATTAAAAAATCCATTATGACGGGACATGGAAGACGATGATGTAGGCTGAGGATAGCGGTCAATGATTTAGGAAGTGACGTTTTATGACGTTTTATTACGTCATACTGCAGCGTGAGTAGCTGCATGGCCCACTCCCAGCTGAAAAAAGTTGTTACATGAGTTTGCATTATAAATTGGTAAAGTGTCTTCGCTTGTTATTTATTACACTACTAGAGGGACAGCATTACGCGCAGCGTAATAACTCAATTTTCATTAAAATCGGCCAAGTAGCGGCCGAGTTATCGCAAGAATAAATTTGGCGACTCCTCTTGGCCGGCGGTGCCCTGCGCCGGTGTTCGTTGCCAAAGGTCAATGACCTCCCGGGTCTGATTTTGCTCAGCTTTGCAAGCGAAGAAACTGAGCCTACGGCGCGTGCTCTCTGATCGGCGCCGGCCGCGGCCCAAAATGCCGCAAAGATGCGCCCGCCACGTGCAAACCACCGAGCGCACCCCCACCAAAATTTAATACGACAAATGGTTGCACGCACCCGACTCGGCGCCAAAGTTTCACCCCCGCAACCCGCACCGTCGCCTCGCAACAGCCCGCCAAAGGGAACTGACGCGTTACATACATACGTACAGACGTTTTGATTTTTATATATGTAACTAGAGGGACAGCATTACGCGCAGCGTAATAATTCAAGTTTTAGCTCAATCGGCCCAGTAGCGGCTGAGTTATTGCCAGAATAAATTTGGGGTCTCCTCTTGGCCGGCGGTGCCCTGCGCCGGTGTTCATTGCCAAAGGTCAGTGACCTGCCGTCTCTGATTTCGCTCAGTTTTGCAAGCGAAGAAACAGCCTAAGGCGCGTGCCGTCTATTCGGCGCCGGCCGCGGCCCAAAATGCTGCAGAGATGCAGGGTATATTGAGTGAAGGGTAGGACGAACTTTGGTAGGAATTTCTAGTATAACTACTAGAAAACCTACTATATGTGGTCGGGACTAGCAAAAACTTAGTTCAAACTAGAATATGGTAGCGCTTATGGTTGGCAGTCGTGACGCGCACGTGACATTCATTTATTAAATTTCTTAAATAACAGGTTTTAGGGGCCGGTTAGTGGGCAGATACATTCAATTAGCTATTAATAATTGATTATGCAAACATTCAAGAATCTACATCATTCAATTCTAGCCGAAATCACGCGGCGCGCCCAGGATTCGAACTCACGACCCTCGGATCCGTAGCCCGATACGCTACCGACTGCGCTACCGAGGACCGCGCGCGGTCGATCAGAGAGCCGGATCGGCGGTGCTGGCGTGCAGAGAAATCTTTACCCTGTACGCCGTAGAAGATCGGCTGGGTTTCGTGAAAAATGGTAGAGGAATTGTCGAAAGAAGATTCATCGATCTATCATTTGAGACTAAGAACCATTGATTCCATCAAAAGTTGACCGAGATATCGCTCGCCGAAAACAGGCCATTTAACATGTAAACCCTATGGGCTGGTAGGAAATGTACGCCGTGGAGCAGCAGTGCTACCAACTAACTTCGGCGGGGGCCGGCAGAGATGCGCCCGCCACGTGCAAACCGCCGAACCCTCCCCCACCAAAATTTAATACGACAAATGGTTGCACGCGTCCGACTCGGCGTCAAAATTTCACTCCTGCAGCCCGCACCGTCACCTCGCCTCGCGGTACATACATACATACGTACAGACGTTTTGATTTTTATATAAGTGAATGGTGAAACCAATGGAACCTGGCGGAAGAGAGGTGGGGAGGCTTTTTTGAGAGCCGAGATGTTGTTTTGTTTTTAGATGCGCTGTTATGAATGGGAGAAGTTGCGTCACAATTCTTTCCAAAAGCCTAGTCAGTTTGTCTAATGGGTCGCCACATGCAGAAACTATGGGTCGGAGCGGAGTGTTTTTCTTGTGTGTTTTAGGTAATCAGTAAAAAATCTGCCGTTCGTGAACCGTTTGGGATAGGTAATAGTTTTGATGAGTTTTTCTGAGTCGCTGCTGTCCATTTCCTGATATATGGCTCGTTTGGTTTGTGCTTCTAGTTTCGGAGTTGTATTTTGGGGGGATGTGCTCGTACTCTTGTTATTACAGCCTTAGCTTTATGTATTTGGACATCGCCAGTCGCCACCATGCCTTTACATTTGTCTGAACGTTTGAAAATTACGTTCCCCTCCTTACGTGCCTCATCAAGCACATCTTTGCTTTTGAATGGTTTGATTCACCTGTTTTGTGAGTTTTATAAGCAGAAGTAATGTTTTTCTTAAGTTTAGTCATAGTCTTCTCTATTGCTGGAGGAGCAGATGGAGCCATTTTATCAGCAGTGTCTTGAGGCTGGTATTTCATATCATTAGTGCTGGTACAGCCGTTGCTCTAAGCGCTCCACACTTTCGAGACTTAAAGGCTATACATTAGCGGCTAGTGCTAGTCAAATACATAATGGACTCCAATTCTGTGGGAAAAGATCATATTCTACCTTTAACACATGGGTAAGTTTGTCTGATAGTGAAGTACTGTATTTAGGGCCTTGGTGAAGTACGATGAAACCGCTGTCATCGATGACGTAACAGGTTAATTACATTAAAACATTTAAAACATTAAAACAAGATTTGTCTAAAAAGCGACATTTTTACCCCTGGTGACTTGAACTTGAAGTAAAGTAATTCATGTCTATGCGCTCCTCCGAAGCATTTGTTCAACTCTGGCGACAGGTTGGGTCCATACCTGGCTATTTTGTCGAGGAACGCCGAGACGAGCCGGTCGTAGGGCCTTCTGACAATGAGCAGCGAGCCGCCAGGGCCGTCCGGCCGGACACCGATCAGCTCGTCGTGAATGCGACTGTCACTGGAGGTCGCAGCTTCCAGTAACGTAAAACAGCTGCTGGCGTGGCACTGCAACGGAAGCAAGCAGATTAACGCGACAATCTCCTGGGTGACGGAAACGGGGCTTCGTCATACGTAATTCACCAGCGCCTCATTTGGATTAGGCGTCCTTCCTCTCACTCCATACTTATTTGTTAAATTGTTGAATTTTGGTTTTTAGATCCATGTTAGCAAAGGTCTATTCAGTGAGTCACGCCTTGACCTCAAAGTGAAGCGTTGCTGCCTTGACCTAAAAAGTGAACGCACCGTCCGCGTCGCACGCCATTTCCACACTGCGGCTCTTCTGCAGTTTTCGGCCATCAGCATCTAAAAGTGTAGCGGAAAGTCTTAGCTTTTGAATAACTGTGACCAAAATTTATCTTTGGGCCTTACTATTAACTGGATTATTTGCCAGCTGGCGTCGTATGGTGGCGCTAGCAGAGCTTGTTAGGTATATATATCAATGCTAGATATAAGTTTGGTCGGTATCAGTTTGGCATTGGTTTTGAAAATTTCGTAAATTTTCATCACAAACATGTACCTACATACAAAATATGAAATTTACATCACTAGCATGCACATGTCCATTTAGTGCTTCTCCATAGCTAGAACTGAGTCAGTTGCAGTCTGCAGTTGCAAATAACAGATAAATCATCCTAAAATTATGATTGTGCGTTGGATCTTGGGGATCTTGGATCCTACAATTTTGATATTGCGTGGGATCTTGGGATCTTGGATCCTGGTAGTCTGATCTTGTGTGGGATCTTGTGGATCTTGGACCTTGAAATTTTGATTTTGCATGGGATCCTGGGGATCTTGGATCTTGCAATTTGATTTTGTGTGGGATCTTGGGGATCTTGGATCCTGAAATTCGGAAATTGTGTGGGATCTTGCGGATCTTGGATCTTGATTTCTGGTCGAGGCACAAGTCTGGCTATAACATCGAGTAAAACAATTTTTGTCGAAAATCAGCGATAGGTTATCAGAAGTTTTTTTTTTCGCTAAAACTTTGCCAAAAAAGAGGTATCAATCTCAACTTTGGTATGTAGATAGAACGCGTTAAATGATTGTCTATGCTCGACTTTTTTCTTTTGTACAGAAAATGCGACCGCCCATGGTGAGTGTCGAAACACCGTCCTCTTAGACACTGGGCCGAGACTCTAACCACTCGGCTACGACGACATGCTGCTCATAAGTGCTGTTTGCAATTTAAGCTTGAAGTCAAACCTAGCCTCAATGGATACATTATTGTCCTGGATGGTAGTGACGTCACACAAGAGATGGCGCTAGTTGGTCGGCCGATTCGTGTAATACAGTTGGCGAATACGCGGCCCGGCACGGGTTAGCCCCTCCCCGCCTCGATGAGTTTTGATCGAGTTTTGTTTCATGCCTATGGTATATAGGGCCTTGGCCTATCCCTCTCGTCTATTTTTACTGATCGGCCGCGGCATTCACAGAAAACAGAGTACAAATGGTTTACAAGCCCACATCCAGATTATCTTACATTCAACGTTGAGTTGTTCATCATTCTTCGAAGAATAAGAGCTGCCATGAAAGTTGTCGCGACTTTCGGTAGTCTGGTCCAGACAATGTTATCGACGAATACATCACCACGCCAACGATACCTGCGATAAGGAAAACACGACCGTCACTGGCTAATTACGCATAATGAAAGCATATTTCCAATAGAAATACGGGTAGTGAAAGAATTTCTGAACAAACATGTTCAACATGTACATAATCGGTAGTGGGTGTATCTTACCGGTAATGAGAGTATCCGTAACTGTTGCATGCTTCTCTGATTCTCTTCTTTCGATATTCCAGCCTTGCTGCAATTAAGTTGTCGCCTTTATGGCATCTTAACGTTCTGGGGAGACAAATCTTTATTAAGAGCAAAAATTATCGAGGTGAAACGACGATGCTTCCTCTGCCGCCCCGTATCCGTCGCCCCTAAAAGCGGCCATTTAAGGCCTGGGCTGCCGCTGCGTCACGTTGTCACTTACTATATATTGCCTGTAAAACGAGTTTGAGGAGAGGGAACTTCTATTGAACGCAAACGCTTGTCATTTAAGAAAGGCAACGTATGATTAAGTATATGTGCATCTGATAACATCTTCAGATGATCGAACGAAATTAACCCGCGCCCCAGTGGCGGTCTCAGCCAACTTCGCTCCTAGTCTCAGCCAACTTCGCCCTAGTGGGGGGGGGGGGCATATGTTACCACCCACCTCTAACTCAAAAACTAAGAGGGATAGAAAGACGCGGTAAAAAGCAGTCGATAGCTCTCAATGCGTACGTTTAAAAGTATTTCGGTCATTTTTCATCTTAGAGCAATATTGGGGTCACATGAGGTCATCAAAGGTCAAAATTTGCGAATTGTCATATTTTTCAGAAAACATGCCATTATCTCAGACACTGTGATAGCTAGAAAAACGCATGGAAAAGCAATCGATAGCTTTTGAACTCTTCTTTTGATAAGGTCATCATCAAAAATGACCTCAGGTCAACGGTTTAGCCTCCAGAGAGCAAAAACTCCAAAAATAGCTGTTTTACGAAGTGTTTTTCAACAATAACTTTTGACTTAAAAAGGCTAGGACATTTCTATTGCCAGAATCGTGTTCCTCTCGCCAAGACGCGTCGAATGAACCATAATTTGACATTGAAAGATCAACTTCAAAATTTGACATCAGGTCAAGGTCATGACCTGACCGGAAAAGGTCATGTTGCATATCAGTCGATGCGTCTCGGCAAGACAAACACCATGAGGCCAACTCCAGCGTTCTGTCGTTTTCCAATCGAGAGTTATTGGCAAAAAAAAACTGTAGCCTCAAATGCCCTCGGATGACCTTTCTAGAGGCTCTCAGCAAAAAAGACACCTTGGTCGTCACTGGTGGTCCAAATCACTGTGATTTTGAAATATTTGGACTGTTCCTATGCGTACACACGGATCTAGAGGCATTTTCAGTTTTCTCCATTGACTTGTAATGGATAGGTCACGCCACTGACCTGAGCTTAGGTCACGGATATAAAAAATCCGAGATGTACTAATTGTAGGCACTCATAACATCATGCAATCCACCAAGTTTAAAACCTCTCTGACAAACACTGCAGGCTGGACATGATTGCAAACTTTTTAGGCTTGGTCTGTTAACTTGACCTGGTGACCTGACCTGACATGACCTGGGGTCAAAAATTTCACACATTGTCCAAAACTGATGTATCAAAAGCTGCCAAGCGGCGCGGCGCTACGCGCCGCGGTTTTTTATTCACACGCAAAAAACGCGACAGGCTGGTAACATATGCCCCCCCCCCCCCACTGGGGCGAAGGTTAATATATGGCTTCTTGTCAAAGTTTCATGTCACAAATTATGGGGGGGGCAACAAGATACTTTTGCCCCCACGAGTTTGCCAGGGGGCAGCTGCCCCCTCTGCCCCCCCCCCCGAATCCGCCGCCCCTGCAAAGAACCATCACCTTCTTCGTCCAAACTCTATTTTTGAATGCATATTGCACACTCAGGAAACCTTAACCCGCGCCGGGCCGGTGCTCTGAGATTCCGCGCCGGGGCCGGGGGGTGTCTGAACACACACACCCTTCTAACTCGGCTCCTGGGCCACGTAGCGACACGCGGTAAGCGGCAATCGAAAGAACGTCCAAAATAAGGACGAAAACACTTCGGTCATTTTTTGGGTCAGGTCAAAGGTCAGGTCACCAGAGCTCACCAAAAGTAAAATGTTGACTATTTCAACATTTTGGAAACTGCCAACGGCTATCTCGGGAACCGATAGAGCTACAGCGCCGCGGAAAAGCGCATTCGATAGCCCTTTTACAGACCTTTCTGAGTAATGCTCTCAGATTTGACCTCAGGTCAACGGTTTAGCCTCCAGAGGGCAAAAACTCAAAAAATAGCCGTTTTTACGAAAAACGTTTTTTTTTTTCGGCAACAACTTTTGACTCAAAAGAGCCATGACATTACTTTTGCCAGCATCGTGTTCCTCTCGTCGAGACGCGTCAAATCAACTATAATTTGACCTTGAAAGGTCAACTTTAAAATTTGACCTCAAGTCAAGGTCATGACCTGACCGGAAAAGGTCATGTTGCAGATCAGTCGATCCGCAACGTCGAGCCGAACACATCTAAGGCGTTTTCAGCGCTCTAGCACGCCTCTATCAGAAGTTATTAGAGAAAAACTGTTAGATTCTGTTCGTGACCTGAGATGACTTCGGGGACATAACGAGGGGTCACAGTTGCCATTTTCCGGTTCAGTGTGTCAAGTTTACCTACATCTCGATGTTTGAGAGTGTCTAGAATAGCGTTCGTGCAAAACAGACGCTTTTCAATTTTCTCCCATTGACTCCATTGTATAATGGAGAGGCCGCAATATTGACCTGACCTTATGTCACCGATATCAAAATTCCGAGATAAACATTGTATAGATAATGCTGCTCTAATCAATCGCTGAAAGTTTCAAGGCAATCGATCAATCAGCGTAGCTATGACGAGCATTCTTATTCTTTCTGAGGTGAGGTCACTTGGCGTGACCTGATGACCTGACCTAAGGAGGACCTGAGTCTGAAATTTTCACAACATGTGCGGAAAAGCTGCACGAACAGGTGTGCAGAGATATCTGCGAAAAACCGCAGGGGAGGGGTGTTCAAACAAACACCCCCCCCCCCCCGGCCCGGCGCTGGTTAAGGTAAGGTTGAAGCTGAACTGCATGTCTGTCTATGAGCTACGTTACACTAGCCTATTCAGATAACTAGTTAGATGGCAAGCAATGACGTTTCCAGATTACGCACTGAATTTTGCTGTTTAAAATGCCCAAAGCAGCACTGCCGCAACTTCTGATTTGAACACTGAAAGATAGGCACTTGGATTGTTCAGAATAGCATGCAGAATCAGATACAATACAAGCAACAACAGTGGCAACTGGCAACAGTTTTAACCCGCGCCCGGCTGGGGGTCCTGGATTTCCACGCCCTGCTGGGGGCCGGGGGTTGAACACCCTCCCCCCTTCTAACTCGGCTCCTGGGTCACGTAGCAATACTCGGAAGTCGGCGTTCGAAAGAGCGTCAAAAATAATGACGAAATCACTTCCGTCAACTTTTTGGTCAGGTCAAAGGTCAGGTCACCAGAGGTCATCGAAGGCAAAATTTCGCCGATTCCCAGGTCGAATGTCGACAATTTCCAAGAAGCCAACGCATAACTCGGGAACCAATAGAGCTACAGCGCCGCGGAAAGACGCATTCGATAGCCCCCATATCAACGCCCTTTCTGAGTAATTTTCTCAGATTTGACCTCAAACGTCAACGGTTTTGCCTGCACGGGGCAAAAACTGCAAAAATAGCCGATTTTTTTCGGACAGTTTTTCTGCAATAACTTTTGACCCAAGCCTTGCACGAGCTTACTTTTACCGGCATCGTTTTCCTCTCGTCAACACGCATCGAATGAACTATAACTTGACCTTGAAAGGTCAACTTAAAAATTTGACCTCAGGTCAAGGTCATGACCTGACCGGAAAGGGTCATGTTGCATATCAGTCGATCCGTGTCGTCGAGCTGAACACATCTAAGGCGTTTTCATCGCTCTAGCATGCCTCTATCAAAAGTTATTTGCGAAAAAACTGTTAGGTACAATTCGTGACCTAAGATCACCTCAGGAGCATAAACAGGGGTCACGGATACCAAATTTGAGTGCAATCGACCCGGCCGTTTACGAGATCTGGAAGCGACACCCTGCACGTGCGCACGTGCAGTCTGGGCCCCAATTGACTTTTGCACGGCACTCTATTCGCCGGTTTCTAGCGGTGTACCGAATTTAATCTGAATCGGCCCAGCCGTTTCCAAGATCTGGAAACGACCCCTACACGTGCGCACGTGCAGCTGCACCCCAACCTTGGCAAATGGAAATACACACTAACTGACTTGTGCACGGCACCCTACTAACCAGTCTCTAGTGGCATGCCAAATTTGAGCACAGTCGGCCCGGCCGTTCTCGAGATCTGGAAGCGTCGTCCTGCACGTGCGCACGTGCAAAATGAGTCCCATCTGATTTGTGCACGGCACCCTACTCGCCGATCCCTAACGGTGTGCCAACTTTGATCACAATCGGCCCAGCCGTTCTCGAGATCTGGAAGCGTCACCCTGCACGTGTGCACGTGCAGCGGCACCCCAACCGTGACACATGGAAATGCATTGCGCGTCGGGTGCCTACAACCATGCCAAGTATCAGCGCAATCGGCAAACTAACTACAGAGTTATTAGACTTGTTACCGAACTGACACCTCTTCGTTTTGCACGTGGCACGTGCATTAGGGGTCACCCATACGCATCGAGAACAGCACACTACGTGTAAGAAAGGAAGAAGCTATCCCACACAAAAGACCGCGAGTGAATCGGTCCAGTGGTTGCAGAGATATAAGGTTTGTAAAGGCACCCCACAGGCGGCCTACTGCTAATATTTAGCAATAATCAGTGTCACATCCGCACACGGGAGGTATCCCCGTCACCTGTTCGTATCCTCTAATGTGGTTGGGTTCAAGTCACAGTCGAGCCCTGATTTTTTACAGCTTTTCTTAAAAACGGCACATCGTGCAGTGACGTTCCATACATTGTTGGAAAGAGCATCGAAAGTTGTATATTTTATTAACTTTTCACTTTGGTATATCTGCAACGTAAAAAGTTATTAGGCAACAAAGACGCTCCCATTGACTTTCCATGTTAAAAATTTTAATTTTCAAATGAACTTTATAAGAAAAAATGAGTTCTCCCAGCTTAACGAAGCATAGCGGCATGTACTATGGTCTTTCTTCTACAAGATGTATGAGTTTGGGCGAAATCTATCTCTAAAATTTTGTACAAAGATCGAATGAAAATGTCTCCGCAAAGTCTCGACATCGCCGTCCATTGCTTAACATGGGACACAGCAAAATTCCAACTTTGACCTCGTGCAAAGACACGTTCCGAGATTCTGAGGGGTATACAGCGCACACTGGCGTGTACCCAAACGTGTTTGCCATAAAATGCTGGGAAGAAAACCGCCTCTTCCTTGGCTCGTTTTCCCGCTATTCGCGATCGCGCAAAAAGTGTCCAAAACCCCGTTCACTTAACATGGGGAAAATGGAATCGCACGTGCCACGCGCAAAAGACTTCTTAGCGAGTAGCGACCGGTGCCATCAGGTAGATCGCCTGCGGGAGCCCATACCCTGAACTTTTTACGAAGATTGTACATTTCGTCTAGGCCCCCGTCAAGTTGTACTGATTCGCGGCCAGACTTGCAAAACATACCCCGGACAACGACCGCTCCGGTTGTTTTTCAATAGAAAAACACAATTCTAACGAATAGTGTTTGTCTTTTCAAACAACCTGCGGTTAGCTCCGCATCGCGGGACCGCAGGTTGTTTGAGCAAGCACCTCTGTAACGCCGCTAAAGGTGTGCCGAATTTGAATGCAATCAGCCCAGCCGTTTCTGAGATCTGAAAGCCTCACCCTGCACGTGCGCACGTGCAAGCTGGGTCCCAAATGACTTGTGGACGGCACCCTAGTTGCCGGTCTCTAGCGGTGTACCGAATTTAAGCTCAATCGGCCCAGCCGTTTTCAAGATCTGGAAGCGACCCATACACGTGCGCACGTGCAGTTGCACCCCAACCGAGACACATGAGTATACATACTAACTGACTTGTGCACAGCACCCTACTAACCGGTCTCTAAAGGTGTGCCGAATTTGAATGCAATCGGCCCAGCCGTTCCTGAGATCTGGAAGCGTCACCCTGCACGTGCGCACGTGCAACCTGGGGCCCAGCAGACCTGTGCAAGACACCCTACTACGCGATCTCTAGCGGTGTGCCAAATCTGAGCACAATTGGCCCGGCCGTTCTCGAGATCTGGAAGCGTCACCCTGCACGTGCGCACGTGCAGTTGCACCCCAATCGTGGCACATGGAAATACATACTAAATGACTGCAACCTACTGATCGGTATCAAGCGTTATGCCAAATTTGAACACAATCGGTCCAGCCGTTCTCGAGATCTGGAAGCGTCACCCTGCACGTGCGCACGTGCAGTTGCACCCCTACCAAGACACATGGAAATGCATCGCCTGGAAAGTGTCTACCTCCATGCCAAGTTTTAGCGCAATCGGCCCAGTAATTACCGCGAGCTATTGCGCTTATTACAAAACAGGCACCTCTTGGCTTTGCACGTGGAACGTGCGTTAGGGGTCACCCATATGCATCGAGAGTAGCACACTATGTGAAAGAAGGGAAAAAGCTACCCCACACCATAAACCGCACGTGTATCAGCCCAGTGGTTGCCGAGATATAAGTCGTACAAAAACGTCCCCACGGCGGCCGGCCGCTATTTAGCAGTAAAATCGTGTCGCATCCTTCTATGGGAGGTATCCCCGTCACCTGTTCGTATACTGTCTGAGCAAAGGCCATACGTTACGGTCCAAACTCCATAGGTGAGGCGGACATACGAATTTACGAGAGTTTAGCGACGAAATGATTCACTTAATTGTTAAGTAATGGGTACCATTAGGTAGACCATAAATTTTATCTAGCATCTCACCGTAGATGCAGTAAAAAGTGCTTTACTTTTCAATGTATATAAAGACTTGCTCAGCTCAATCAGTTCACTCTGTATTGGCTCAAGCCGTATCATGCGAACGCAATACAAACTAGAGCACCGACAGCGCAGCGCTCCCCAACTCACTGCTCGCCCAGTCCACCCGGGCCGCCGCCACGACGGCCCCCCGCAAGTAGGCATCCCGCACTGCACCGACAGCCGCGGGCGACCAGCTGACCGGCCAGCTGACCGGCCAGCAGCCGGCGGGCGGCAAGCCGCGGATGGCCGACCCGCCGGCGCGGCGAGGGAGGGGAGGGACGCAGCTGAAAGACCCGACTACATATATATCAAAGAAACATTATATGTAATCATCGATGACGCGACATAAATCTGCTTTATTGGGGTTAGCGGTGTAGTCTGTGATGCCATCACAATGAAAATAGCCTAGTTTTGTAGAGCATCAAATTCTGATTCCATAACGACTCTCGCTAGTCCATTTTCAATTGTAAATAAGCCTTTTATTGCGATGCAAAGTCCCGAAATGGTGCCGACGGCGGCCGGTCCCCCGATGGTACCATACCATAGATGGTAAACAGGTTAGTTCACATTCCCGCCGCTATGCGGGCGGCGGCGGCGCCACCTGTCCTCGTGTCCGCCTGACACCGTAACGATATAGGTCTGAGCTCAAATCTCGGTAATGTCGTGCTTTTTTGCTATATTTCTCAAAAACGGCACCACGTGCAATAAAGTTGTATATATCATTGGAAAGAGCATCAAAAGTTGTATAAAATATCAACTTTTGACTTAAACATATCTTTAACGTAAAAAGTTATAAAGCAGCAAAGACGCTCCCATTGACTTTGCATGTTAAAAAATTTCTTCTTTAAACGAGCTCAAAAAGAACAAACGAATTCTGACAGCTTAACGAAGCATAACAACATATTCTATGGTCTTTTCTCAACAAGTCCTGAAAGTTTAAACAAAATCGTATCATATAATTTTGTACAATGAGCGAATGAAAATGCCTCTGCAAAAACGCCCATTGACTTAACATGGGGAGCGAAAAAAGTTCAACTTCAAAGTCGTACTACAAAAAGTATCGACTTCTTACGGGTATACGACGCACAGGGGCGTGTACCTGAACGTGTCGGCCATAAAATGGTGTGCAGCAAACCATACCTTGACCTGCGATTTTTCCCGCTATTCGCGATCGCGCAAAAAGTGTCCAAAACCCCGTTGACTTAACATGGGGAAAATGGAATCGCACGTGCCACGTGCCACGAGGTTTTAAGCGAGTAGCGACCGGTGCCATCAGGTAGATCGCCCCCGAGAGCCCATACGCTGAACTTTTTACGAAAATCGCAATGCACGTTTAGGCCCCACCCAAAATGTCTCGATTCGCTGCCAGACTTGCAAAACATAGCCACTGTTCCTGCAAAAAAAATAAGGTGAAGTGAACTAAAATCAGGTCAAACATTTATATGTACCCAAAAGTAGCAGTGTATGGAGTACCTATATTCACATTACCAATAATATGATGCACAACAGGCCATAGAAAACCAGTGCAGTTGGGGAAACTACGAGGTGAACGTCAAAAAATGGATTGGTCAATAAATGGACTTTTGATGACCATATATGGGCATAAATGCAGCCCCCGCTACCAGCATCTGCGATGCTGGGCTCCGCATCGCGGGACCGCAGGTTGTTTGAGCAAGCACCTTTGTAAACGCAGCAAAAACGCCCGCCGCCAAACGAGAGGATGAGCCTTGCACGTGCAGACCGGAGTCGGTGTGATACGGACTGACGTGCACGGCACCGTATTCGCCGGTCTATAGCGGTGTGCCAAATTTGATTGCAATCGGCACGGCCATTTTCGAGATCCGGAAGCGACACCCTGCACGTGCGCACGTGCAGCCTGGGTCCCAATTGACTTGTGCACGGCACTCTATTCGCCGGTCTCTAGCGGTGTACCGAATTAAATCTGTATCGGCCCAGCCGTTTCCAAGATCTGGAAGCGACCCCTATACGTGCGCACGTGCAGCTGCACCCCAACCGTGGCACATGAAAATACATACTAACTGACTTGTGCACGGCACCCTTCTAACCAGTCTCTAGCGGTATGCCAAATTTGAACACAATCGGTCCAGCTGTTCTTCACATCTGAAAGCGTCAGCCTGCACGTGCGCACGTGCATAACGGGTCCCATCTGACTTGTGCACGGCACCCTACTAACCAGCCTCTAGCGGTGTGCCAAGTTTGATCACAATCGGCCCAGCCGTTCTCGAGATCTGGAAGCGTCACCCTGCCCGTGCGCACGTGCAGCGGCACCCCAACCGAGACACATGGAAATACATTGTCCGGCGGGTGCCAACATCCATGCCAAGTACCAGCGCAATCGGCAAAATAACAACAGAGTTATAAGACTTGCCACCGAACTGACACCTCTTCGTTTTGCACGTGGCACGTGCATTAGGGGTCACCCATACGCATCGAGAATAGCGCACTACGTTTAAGAAAGGAAGAGGCTATCCCTCACAAAAGACCGCAAGTGAATCGGTCAAGCGGTTGTGGAGATGTAAGCTTTGCAAAGGCGCCTTCACGGCGGCCGACTGCTAATAATTAGCAATAATCAGTGTCGCGTCCGCACATGGGAGGTGTCCCCTTCACCTGTTCGTATACTCTAATGTGGTTGGGTTCAAGTCACAGTCGAGCCCTGATTTTTTACAGCTTTTCTTGAAAACGGCACATCGTGCAGTGACGTGCTATACATCGTTGGAAAGAGCATCGAAAGTCGTATACTATATCAACTTTTCACCTATATATATTACTAACGATAAAAGTTATAGAGGAATAAAGACGCACCCATTGACTTTCCATGTTAAAAATTTTCATTTTCAAACGAACTTTATTAGAAAAAACGATTTCTGCCAGCTTAACGAAGCATACCAGCATGTACTATGCTCCTTTCTCTACAAGATATAAGAGTTTTAGCGAAATCTATCTCTAAAATTGTGTACAAAGATCGAATGAAAATGTCTCTGCAAAGTCTCGGCATCGCCGTCCATTGACTTAACATGGGACATAGCAAAATTCCAACTTTGATCTCGTGCAAAGACACGTTCCGAGATTCTGAGGGGTATACAGCGCACACTGGCGTGTACCCAAACGTGTTTGCCATAAAATGCTGGGAAGAAAACCACCTCTTCCTTGGCTCGTTTTCCCGCCATTGGCGATCGCGCAAAAAGTGTCCAAAACCCCGTTCACTTAACATGGGGAAAATGGAATCGCACGTGCCACGTGCCACGAGATTCTGGCGGGTATACAGCGCACACGGGCGTGTACCCAAACGTGTTTGCCATAAAATGCTGGGAAGAAAACCACCTCCTTCTTGGCTCGTTTCCCCGCTATTAGCGATCGCGCAAAAAGTGTCCAAAACCCCGTTCACTTAACATGGGGAAAATGGAATCGCACGTGCCACGCGCAAAAGACTTCTTAGCGAGTAGCGACCGGTGCCATCAGGTAGATCGCCTCCGGGAGCCCATACCCTGAACTTTTTACGAAGATTGAGCGATTCGTCTAGGCCCCGCTCAAGTTGCCCCAATTCGCGGCCAGACTTGCAAAACATAGCCCGGACAACGACCGCTCCGGTTGTTTTTCAATAGAAAAACACAATTCTAACGAATAGTGTTTGTCTTTTCAAACAACCTGCGGTTACCGGTTGTTTTTCAATAGAAAAACACAATTCTAACGAATAGTGTTTGTCTTTTCAAACAACCTGCGGTTACACACCCTGCAATTGGGGCCCATGGGCCCCAATTGACTTGTGCACGGCACTCTATTCGCCGGTTTCTAGCGATGTATCAAATTTAATCTGAATCGGCCCAGCCGTTTCCAAGATCGGGAAACGACCCCTACATGTGCGCACGTGCAGCTGCACCCCAACCACGGCACATGAAAATACATACTTACTGACTTGTGCACGGCACCCTTCTGATCGGTCTCTATAAGTGTACCGAATTTGAGTGCAATCGGCCCGGCCGTTCTCGAGATCTGGAAGCGTCGTCCTGCACGTGCGCACGTGCAAACTGGGTCCCATCTGACTTTTGCTCGGCACCCTACTCGCCAAACCCTAACGGTGTGCCAACTTTGATCACAATCGGCCCAGCCGTTCTCGAGATCTGGAAGCGTCACCCTGCCCGTGCGCACGTGCAGCGGCACCCCAACCGTGACACATGGAAATGCATTGCCGGGTGCGTGCCAACATCCATGCCAAGATCAGCACAATCGGCAAAATAACTACAGAGTTATTAGACTTGCTACCGAACTGACACCTCTTCGTTTTGCACGTGGCACGTGCATTAGGGGTCACCCATACGCATCGAGAGTAGCACACTACGTTTGGGAAAGGAAGAAATTATCCCACACAAAAGACCGCGAGTGAATCGGGTCAGTGGTTGCAGAGATATAAGGTTTGTAAAGGCGCCCCCACGGCGGCCGACTGCTAATAATTAGCAATAATCAGTGTCGCGTCCGCACATGGGAGGTGTCCCCTTCACCTGTTCGTATATTCTAATGTGATTGGGTTCAAGTCACAGTCGAGCCCTGCTTTTTAACAACTTTTCTCAGAAACGGCACATCGTGCAGTGACGTTCTATGCATTGTTGGAAAGAGCACCAAAAGTTGTATATTATATTAACTTTTCACCTATATATAATACTAACGATAAAAGTTATGGAGGAATAAAGACGCTCCCATTGACTTTCCATGTTAAAAATTTTAATTTTCAAATGAACTTTATAAGAAAAAATGAGTTCTGCCAGCTTAACGAAGCATAAGCGCATGCACTATGCTCTTTCCTCTACAAGATATATGAGTTTGGGCGAAATCTATCTCTAAAATTTTGTACAAAGATCGAATGAAAATGTCTCTGCAAAGTCTCGGCATCGCCGTCCATTGACTTAACATGGGACACAGCAAAATTCCAACTTTGACCTCGTGCAAAGACACGTTCCGAGATTCTGAGGGGTATACGTCTCGATTCGCTGCCAGACTTGCAAAACATAGCCCGGAGAACGACCGCTCCGGTTGTTTTTCAATAGAAAAACACAATTCTAACGAATAGTGTTTGTCTTTTCAAACAACCTGCGGTTACCTTTGTAAACGCAGCAAAAACGCCCGCCGCCAAACGAGAGGATGAGCCTTGCACGTGCAGACCGGAGTCGGTTGCTACGGACTGACGTGCACGGCACCCTATTCGCCGGTCTATAGCGGTGTGCCAAATTTGAGTGCAATCGACCCGGCCGTTTTCGAGATCTGGAAGCGACACCCTGCACGTGCGCACGTGCAGCCTGGGCCCCAATTGACTTGTGCACGGCACTCTATTCGCCGGTTTCTAGCGATGTACCAAATTTAATCTGAATCGGCCCAGCCGTTTCCAAGATCTGGGAGCGACCCCTACACGTGCGCACGTGCAGTTGTACCCCAACCGTGACACATGAATATACATACTAACTGACCTGTGCACGGCACCCTACTAACCAGTCTCTAGTGATATGCGAAATTTGAGCACAGTCGGTCCAGCCGTTAGTGAGATATGGAAGCGTCAGCCTGCACGTGCGCACGTGCAAAATGAGTCCCATCTGATTTGTGCACGGCACCCTACTCGCCGATCCCTAACGGTGTGCCAACTTTGATCACAATCGGCCCAGCCGTTCTCGAGATCTGGAAGCGTCACCCTGCCCGTGTGCACGTGCAGCGGCACCCCAACCGTGACACATGGAAATGCATTGCGCGGCAGGTGCCTACAACCATGCCAAGTATCAGCGCAATCGGCAAACTAACTACAGAGTTATTAGACTTGTTACCAAACTGACTTCTCTTCGTTTTGCACGTGGCACGTGCATTAGGGGTCACCCATACGCATCGAGAGTAGCACACTACGTTTGGGAAAGGAAGAAACTATCCCACACAAAAGACCGCGAGTGAATCGGTCCAGTGGTTGCAGAGATATAAGGTTTGTAAAGGCACCCCACAGGCGGCCTACTGCTAATATTTAGCAATAATCAGTGTCGCATCCGCACACGGGAGGTATCGCTGTCACCTGTTCGTATACTCTAATGTGGTTGGGTTCAAGTCACAGTCGAGCCCTGCTTTTTTACAGCTTTTCTTAAAAACGGCACATCGTGCAGTGACGTTCTATACATTGTTGGAAAGAGTATCGAAAGTTGTATATTTTATTACCTTTTCACTTTGATACATCTGCAACGTAAGAAGTTATTGAGCAACAAAGACGCTCCCATTGACTTTCCATGTTAAAAATTTTAATTTTCAAATGAACATTATAAGAAAAAATGAGTTTTGCCAGCTTAACGAAGCATAACGGCATGTACTATGCTCTTTCCTCTACAAGATATAAGAGTTTGGGCGAAATCTATCTCTAAAATTTTGTACAAAGATCGAATGAAAATGTCTCTGCAAAGTCTCGACATCGCCGTCCATTGACTTAACATGGGACACAGCAAAATTCCAACTTTGACCTCGTGCAAAGACACGTTCCGAGATTCTGAGGGGTATACAGCGCACACTAGCGTGTACCCAAACGTGTTTGCCATAAAATGCTGGGATGAAAACCACCCCTTTCTTGGCTCGTTTTTCCGCCATTCCCGATGGCGCAAAAAGTGTCCAAAACCCCGTTGACTTAACATGGGGAAAATGGAATCGCACGTGCCACGTGCCACGAGGTTTTAAGCGAGTAGCGACCGGTGCCATAAGGTAGATCGCCTCCAGGAGCCCATACACTGAACTTTTTACGACGATTGTACATTTCGTCTAGGCCCCTACCAAGTTGCCCCAATTCGCTGCCAGACTTGCAAAACATAGCCCGGACAACGACCGCTCCGGTTGTTTTTCAATAGAAAAACACAATTCTAACGAATAGTGTTTGTCTTTTCAAACAACCTGCGGTTACATACACTGAACTTTTTACGAAGATTGTACATTTCGTCTAGGCCCCACCCAAGTTGCCCCAATTCGCGGCCAGACTTGCAAAACATAGCCCGGACAACGACCGCTCCGGTTGTTTTTCAATAGAAAAACACAATTCTAACGAATAGTGTTTGTCTTTTCAAACAACCTGCGGTTACCGCGTCTGTCAGGACTTATGTGTCTTATTGCGCCTGAAAGGCGCCGCGTGGCGACGTGAAATTTTGTGGGCACAATCTGTGGGTTGAGGCGACCTCTGTATTAAAATTTGGGAGTCATCGGCCCAGGGGTGCGCCGTCAGCACGCGCTCGCGAGCGCCATAGGGTTAACACAGGAAACGGTCAAATCGACGATCGGCGAAAACCGGCCTGGCGCCCGCTTCCCGGCTGTATAAATCGGCAACGGAGGGTCGCAGCGAGAAGCGGTTTACACCACTCGATAGAGGAGAGATGGGCCTAGCGTATTGACATGGTTTCATAGTATAGCACGCTTCACGTGCAAGACAGCACCCCCAGTTGTGAAAAATGACCGATTTCGTGCATTGTGACGGGAAAATCGATGCCGCTGGAAAACGGCTTGACGGAATGAAATCGGTGTGGTGCCATTTTGCAGGTAAATGTACGTGTAATCAGAGGAAAACAGATAAAAAGTGATGATCCGTACCATTTCTTTAATAATGAAAAAATAATTTGAAACTTTGAATCGCGCGGAGCGCGATGTCCTTTACAACATCAAAACGTATTGAAAACGCTGATCAATCGCTATGAAACCTACATATTCGGAAAGAGCATTCTTTTCTGACCAATATCCACCCAAAACATTATCGAAAAGTCAATAAACTTTTGTGAAAATGACTCAAGCATGTGACCGTGTTTTGCTAACGTTACCGGTATTTTTCGACAAAATCCGATCGATGGCTTATGGCCGGCAAGTCATTCAACTTTTGACAATAGCTATCAAAGCATGGGCTGCGATACACCGCCCGCCAAGGGGAATTCCAAACACTGAAAATAAACGCCTACCAGTAAACAGCACATTATTGTACTAGGAATAACTCAGCTATTACTGGGCCGATTGCGATGAAACTTGGACTGTGGGTGGAGGGGGCACTCACCTGGCGATGCATGGTCATTTGTGACAGGTAGGGTGGACCGATTGCACGTGCGCACGTGAGGGGACCACTTATACATCTCACGAACGGCTTGGCCGATTTCGCTCAAATTTTGTTCACTGTTGGGGACAATTTAGAAAGGTGGCTGGCACAAGTCATCTGGAGTCACAAGTCATCTGCGATGCTGGGCTCCGCATCGCGGGACCGCAGGTTGTTTGAGCAAGCACCTTTGTAAACGCAGCAAAAACGCCCGCCGCCAAACGAGAGGATGAGCCTTGCACGTGCAGACCGGAGTCGGTGTGCTACGGACTGACGTGCACGGCACCCTTTTCGCCGGTCTATAGCGGTGTGCCAAACTTGAGTGCAATCGGCCCGGCCGTTTTCGAGATCTCGAAGCGGCACCCTGCACGTGCGCACGTGCAAGCTGGGTCCCAATTGACTTTTGCACGGCACCCTTTTCGCCGGTCTCTAGCGGTGTACCGAATTTAATCTGAATCGGCCCAGCCGTTTCCAAGATCTGGAAGCGACCCCTACACGTGCGCACGTGCAGCTGCACCCCAACCGCGGCACATGAAAATACATACCTACTGACTTGTGCACGGCACCCTACTAACCAGTCTCTAGTGGTATGTCAAATTTGAGCACAGTCGGTCCAGCCGTTCTTGAGATATGGAAGCGACAGCCTGCACGTGCGCACGTGCAAACTGGGTCCCATCTGACTTGTGCACGGCACCCTACTCGCCGAGCCCTAACGGTGTGCCAACTTTGATCACAATCGGACCAGCCGTTCTCGAGATCTGGAAGCGTCACCCTGCCCGTGCGCACGTGCAGCGGCACCCCAACCGTGACACATGGAAAGGCATTGCGGGACGGGTGCCTACATCCATGCCAAGGATCAGCGCAATCGGCAAAATAACTACAGAGTTATTACACTTGCTACCGATCTGACACCTCTTCGTTTTGCACGTGGCACGTGCATTAGGGGTCACCCATACGCATCGAGAGTAGCACACTACGTTTGGGAAAGGAAGAAACTATCCCACACAAAAGACTGCGAGTGAATCGGTCCTGTGGTTGCAGAGATATAAGGTTTGTAAAGGCGCCCTACAGGCGGCCTACTGCTAATATTTAGCAATAATCAGTGTCGCATCCGCACACGGGAGGTATCCCCGTTACCTGTTCGTATGCTCATTGTGGTTGGGTTCAAGTCACAGGCGAGCCCTGCTTTTTTGCAACTTTTCTTAGAAACGGCACATCGTGCAGTGACGTTCTATACATCGTTGGAAAGAGCATCGAAAGTTGTATATTTCATTAATTTTTCACTTTGGTATATCTGCAACGTAAAAAGTTATTAAGCAACAAAGACGCTCCCATTGACTTTCCATGTTAAAAATTTTCATTTTCAAACGAACTTTATTAGAAAAAACGATTTCTGCCAGCTTAACGAAGCATACCAACATGTACTATGCTCCTTTCTCTACAAGATATAAGAGTTTGGGCGAAATCTATCTCTAAAATTTTGTACAAAGATCGAATGAAAATGTCTCTGCAAAGTCTCGACATCGCCGTCCATTGACTTAACATGGGACACAGCAAAATTCCAACTTTGACCTCGTGCAAAGACACGTTCCGAGATTCTGAGGGGTATACAGCGCACACTGACGTGTACCGGAACGTGTTTGCCATAAAATGCTGGGAAGAAAACCACCTCCTTCTTGGCTCGTTTTTCCGCTATTGGCGATCGCGCAAAAAGTGTCCAAAACCCCGTTCACTTAACATGGGGAAAATGGAATCGCACGTGCCACGTGCCACGAGGTTTTAAGCGAGTAGCGACCGGTGCCATAAGGTAGATCGCCTCCGGGAGCCCATACCCTGAACTTTTTACGAAGATTGTACATTTCGTCTAGGCCCCAATCAAGATGTCTCGATTCGCTGCCAGACTTGCAAAACATAGCCCGGACAACGACCGCTCCGGTTGTTTTTCAATAGAAAAACACAATTCTAACGAATAGTGTTTGTCTTTTCAAACAACCTGCGGTTACTTGCACGTGCAGACCGGAGTCGGTGTGCTACAGACTGACGTGCACGGCACCCTATTCGCCGGTCTATAGCGGTGTGCCAAATTTGAGTGCAATCGACCCGGCCGTTTTCGAGATCTGGAAGCGACACCCTGCACGTGCGCACGTGCAACCTGGGTCCCAATTGACTTGTTCATGGCACTCTATTCGCCGTTCTCAAGCGGTGTACCAAATTTGAGCTCAATCGGCCCAGCCAATTTCAAGATCTGGAAGCGACCCCTACACCTGCGCACGTGCAGCTGCACCCCATCCGTGGCACATGAAAATACATACTAACTGACTTGTTCACGGCACCCTACTACCCAGTCTCTAGTGATATGCCAAATTTGAGCACAGTCGGTCCAGCCAGTCTTTAGCTATGGAAGCGTCAGCCTGCACGTGCGCACGTGCAAAATGGATCCCATCTGACTTGTGCACGGCACCCTACTAACCGGTCTCTAGCGGTGTACCAAATTTGAGCTCAATCGGCCCGGCCGTTCCCGAGATCTGGAAGCGTCGCCCTGCACGCGCGCACGTGCAGTTGCACCCGAACCGTAACACATGGAAACGCATGGCCCGGTGTGTGCCTACATCCTTGTGTAGTTTCAGCAGAATCTCCTCAGGAATTACCGTGGTATTGTCATTACAACAAAAGTGACACCTCTCCGTTTTACACGTGTCACGTGCAGTAGGGGTCACCCGCATCCATCGTCCATAGTAAAATACTTGTAAGAAGGGTATACGCTACCCCATACAAAAAACCGCAAGTGTATCGGTCCAGTGGCTGCGGAGATATAAGTCGTGCAAAAACGTCCCCACGGCGGCCGGCCGCTAATATTTAGCATTAAATTCGTGTCGCATCCTTCTATGGGAGGTATCCCGGTCACCTGTTCGTATACTGTCTGAGCCGTCTGAGCCAAGGCCATATAGGTGTGAGCTCAAATCTCGGTTATGTCGTGCTTTTTTACTAAATTTTTCAAAAACGGCACAACGTGCAATAACATTCTATATATCACTGGAAAGAGGATCAAAAGTTGTATAACCTATCAACTTTTCACTTAAATATGTCTTTCACGTAAAAAGTTATTAAGCACCAAAGACGCTCCCATTGCCTTTCCATGTTAAAATTTTTCATTTTTAAAGAAGCCTAAAGACAACAAACGAATTCTGACAGCTTAACGAAGCATAACAACATGTTCTACGGTCGTTTCTCAACAAGTCCTGCAAGTTTAAACAAAATCGTATCATATAATTTTGTACAATGAACGAATGAAAATGTGTCTGCAAAAACGTCCATTGACTTAACATGGTAAGCGAAAAAAGTTCAACTTCAAAGTCGTGCAACTCAAGTAAACGAGTTCTGACGGATACACCGCGCACACGGGCGTGCACCTGAACGTGTGGGCCACGAGACGGTGGGAACCAAACCGCCCCTTCTACGGCTATTTTTTCCGCCATTCGCGATCGCGCAAAAAGTGTCTCAAAGCCCCATTGACTTACTATGGGAAAAATGGAAATGCACGTGCCACGCGCAAAAGATTTCTGAGCGGGTAGCGACCGATGCCATCAGGTAGATCACCGCCGGAAGCCCATATGCTGAAATTTTTACGAAGATTGAACGACGCGTTTAGGCCCCAATCAAGTTGCCCCAATTCGCTGCCAACCATGCAAAACATAGCCCGGAGAAGGACTGCTCCGGTTGTTTTTCAATAGAAAAACACAATTCTAACGAATAGTGTTTGTCTTTTCAAACAACCTGCGGTTACATTACTTGCTTCAACACATACTCCGCATCGCGGGACCGCAGGTTGTTTGAGCAAGCACCTCTGTAACGCCGCAAAAACGCCCGCCGCCAAACGAGAGGATGAGCCTTGCACGTGCAGATCAGAGTGGGTGTGCTACGAACTGACGTGCACTGCACTCAACTAACCGGTCTCTAGCGGTGTGCCAAATTTGAGTGCAATCGACCCGGCCGTTTTCGAGATCTGGAAACGACACCCTGCACGTGCGCACGTGCAAAATGGTCCCATCTGACTTTTGCACGGCACCCTATTCGCCGGTCTCTAGCGGTGTACCAAATTTGAGCTCATCCGGCCTGGCCGTTCTCGAGATCTGAAAACGTCACCCTGCACGTGCGCACGTGCAGCTGCACCCCAGTCTGGGCACATGGAAATACATACTAACTGACTTGTGCACGGCACCCTACTGATCGGTCCCTAGAAGTGTGCCGAATTTGAGTTCAATCGTCCCGGCCGTTCCTGAGATCTGAAAGCCTCACCCTGCACGTGCGCACGTGCAAGATTGGTCCTTACTGACCTCCGCACGGCACCCTACTAACCGGTCTCTAGCGGTGTACCAAATTTGAACTCAATCGGCCCGGCCGGTCACGAGATCTGGAAGCGTCACCCTGCACGTGCGCACGTGCAGCGGCACCCCTACCGTGGCACATAAAAATGAATCGCCTAGTAGGTGACTACCTCCATACCAAGTTTCAGCGCAATCGGCCCAGTAATTACCGAGTTATTGCACTTATTACAAAACTGACACCTCTCCGTTTTACACGTGTCACGTGCAATAGGGGTCACCCGCATGCATCGTCCATAGTGAAGTACTTGTAAGAAGGGTATACGCTACCCCTTACAAAAAACTGCAAGTGTATCGGTCCCCTGCTTGCGGAGATATAAGTCGTGCAAAAACGTCCCCACGGAGGCCGGCCGCTAATATTTAGCATTAAATCGCATCCTTCATTGGGAGGTATCCCCGTCACCTGTTCGTATACTGTCTGAGCAAGACCATATATAGGTGTGAGCTCAAATCTCGGTAATGTCGTGCTTTTTTACTAAATTCATCAAAAACGGCACAACGTGCAATAATGCTCTATATATCATTGGAAAGAGCATCAAAAGTTGTATATCCTATCAACTTTTCACTTAAATATATCTTCAACGTACAAAGTTATTAAGCACCAAAGACGCCCCCATTGACTTTCCATGTTAAAATTTTTCATTTCTAAACGAGCTTAAAAAGACCAAACGAATTCTGAGAGCTTAACGAAGCATAACAACATGTTCTATGGTCGTTTCTCAACAGGTCCTGACAGTTTAAACAAAATCGTATCATATAGTTTTGTACAATGAACAAATGAAAATGTCTCTGCAAAAGCGCCCATTGACTTAACATGGGGAGCGAAAAAAGTTCAACTTTGACCTCGAGCAAAGACACGTTACGAACTTCTAAGGGGTGTACGGCGCACACTGGCGTGTACCGGAACGTGTTTCCCATAAAATGCTGGGAAGAAAACCACCTCTCCCTTGGCTCGTTTTCCCGCTATTCGCGATCGCACAAAAAGTGCCCCAAAACCCCATTGACTTACTATGGAAAAAATGGAATCGCACGTGCCACGTGCCACGAGATTTTAAGCGAGTAGCGACTAATGCCATCAGGTAGATCGCCCCCGAGAGCCCATACACTGAAATTTTTACGGAGATTGAGCGATTCGTCTAGGCTGCGACCAAGTTGTACTGATTCGCGGCCAGACTTGCAAAACATAGCCCGGAGAACGACCGCTCCGGTTGTTTTTCAATAGAAAAACACAATTCTAACGAATAGTGTTTGTCTTTTCAAACAACCTGCGGTTACGGGACCGCAGGTTGTTTGAGCAAGCACCTTTGTAAACGCAGCAAAAACGCCCGCCGCCAAACGAGAGGATGAGCCTTGCACGTGCAGACCGGAGTCGGTGTGCTACAAACTGACGTGCACGGCACCCTACTCGCTGATCTATAGCGGTGTGCCAAATTTGAGTGTAATCGGCTCGGCCATTTTCGAGATCTGGAAGCGTCACCCTGCACGTGCGCACGTGCAAGCTGTGTCCAATTGCATTGTGCATGGGACCCTATTCGCCGGTCTCTAGCGGTGTACCAAATTCGAGCTCAATCGGCCCAGCCAATTTCAAGATCTTGAAACGACCCCTCCACGTGCGCACGTGCAGTTGCATCTCAACCGTGACACATGGAAATACATACTAACTGACTTGTGCACGGCACCCTACTGATCGATCTCTAGATGTTTGCCGAATTTGAGTGCAATCGGTCCAGCCGTTCTTGAGATCTGGAAGCGTCACCCTGCACGTGCGCACGTGCAAGATGGGTCCAAACTGACTTGCGCACGGCAGTCGGCACCCTACTAATCGGTCTCTAGCGGTGTACCAAATTTGAACTCAATCGGCCCGGCCGTTCTCGAGATCTGGAAGCGTCACCCTGCACGTGCGCACGTGCAGTTGCACCCCAATCGTGGCACATGGAAATACATACTAAATGACTGCAGCCTACTGATCGGTATCAAGCGTTATGCCAAATTTGAACACAATCGGTCCAGCCGTTCTCGAGATCTGGAAGCGTCACCCTGCACGTGCGCACGTGCAGTTGCACCCCTACCAAGACACATGGAAATGCATCGCCTGGAAAGTGTCTACCTCCATGCCAAGTTTTAGCGCAATCGGCCCAGTAATTACCGCGAGCTATTGCGCTTATTACAAAACAGGCACCTCTTGGCTTTGCACGTGGAACGTGCGTTAGGGGTCACCCATATGCATCGAGAGTAGCACACTATGTGAAAGAAGGGAAAAAGCTACCCCACACAAAAAACCGCACGTGTATCAGCCCAGTGGTTGCCGAGATATAAGTCGTACAAAAACGTCCCCACGGCGGCCGGCCGCTATTTAGCAGTAAAATCGTGTCGCATCCTTCTATGGGAGGTATCCCCGTCACCTGTTCGTATACTGTCTGAGCAAAGGCCATACGTTACGGTCCAAACTCCATAGTGAGGCGGACATACGAATTTACGAGAGTTTAGCGACGAAATGATTCACTTAATTGTTAAGTAATGGGTACCATTAGACCATAAATTTTATCTAGCATCTCACCGTAGATGCAGTAAAAAGTGCTTTACTTTTCAATGTATATAAAGACTTGCTCAGCTCAATCAGTTCACTCTGTATTGGCTCAAGCCGTATCATGCGAACGCAATACAAACTAGAGCACCGACAGCGCAGCGCTCCCCAACTCACTGCTCGCCCAGTCCACCCGGGCCGCCGCCACGACGGCCCCCCGCAAGTAGGCATCCCGCACTGCACCGACAGCCGCGGGCGACCAGCTGACCGGCCAGCTGACCGGCCAGCAGCCGGCGGGCGGCAAGCCGCGGATGGCCGACCCGCCGGCGCGGCGAGGGAGGGGAGGGACGCAGCTGAAAGACCCGACTACATATATATCAAAGAAACATTATATGTAATCATCGATGACGCGACATAAATCTGCTTTATTGGGTTTAGCGGTGTAGTCTGTGATGCCATCACAATGAAAATAGCCTAGTTTTGTAGAGCATCAAATTCTGATTCCATAACGACTCTCGCTAGTCCATTTTCAATTGTAAATAAGCCTTTTATTGCGATGCAAAGTCCCGAAATGGTGCCGACGGCGGCCGGTCCCCCGATGGTACCATACCATAGATGGTAAACAGGTTAGTTCACATTCCCGCCGCTATGCGGGCGGCGGCGGCGCCACCTGTCCTCGTGTCCGCCTGACACCGTAACGATATAGGTCTGAGCTCAAATCTCGGTAATGTCGTGCTTTTTTACTATATTTCTCAAAAACGGCACCACGTGCAATAAAGTTGTATATATCATTGGAAAGAGCATCAAAAGTTGTATAACCTATCAACTTTTCACTTAAATATATCTCAACTGTAAAAAGTTATTAAGCAGCAAAGACGCTCCCATTCACTTTCCATGTTAAAATTTTTCATTTTTAAACGAGCCTAAAAAGAACAAACGAATTTGCACAGCTTAAAGAAGCATAACAACATGTTCTATGGTCTTTTCTCAACAAGTCCTGAAAGTTAAAGCAAAATCGTATCATATAATTTTGTACAATGAGCGAATGAAAATGTCTCTGCAAAAACGCCCATTGACTTAACATGGGGAGCGAAAAAAGTTCAACTTTGACCTCGTGCAAAGACACGTTACGAAGTTCTGAGGGGTATACGGCGCACACTGGCGTGTACCCAAACGTGTTTGCCATAAAATTCTTGGAAGAAAACCACCTCTTCCTTGGCTCGTTTTCCCGCCATTCGCGATCGCGCAAAAAGTGTCCAAAACCCCGTTGACTTAACATGGGGAAAATGAAATCGCACGTGCCACGTGCCACGAGGTTTTAAGCGAGTAGCGACCGGTGCCATCAGGTAGATCGCCCCCGGGAGCCCATACCCTGAAATTTTTACGAAGATTGTACATTTCGTCTAGGCCTGACCCAAGTTGCCCCAATTCGCGGCCAGACTTGCAAAACATAGCCCGGAGAACGACCGCTCCGGTTGTTTTTCAATAGAAAAACACAATTCTAACGAATAGTGTTTGTCTTTTCAAACAACCTGCGGTTACTAAGAGTGAAAAACGGTATGACAAGCCGGTACTTGCGGCATCGCGTCCACTTATTGGAGAGAAAAGGCTTCCATTTTTCACTAGCAATTGGTGTGATTTGATAAAATTTGGCGAATTGACTCGAAAATGGCGATAGGAAAACGGCTTTTCTGCAGGTTCTGGGCGTCGCAATCAGCTGGCCATTCAATAAATGGATTGGTTTTATAAAAGAAAATTGTTCAAAGATTTAATTTAATTACAATAAACAAAAATATTTAATTCTATAATAATAACTTAACTACAATTTAAAAAACCATAAACAAAATAATAAAAATAATGACATTTTTAAACCACGGTACTGCTTACATTTTTTGGCGCGTCCGTTTCAATCCGCCATATTTGCCAATCACGGACCAATCACGGTTTGACCTTGCGTTGTAACTCTGCGATTTAGAGCCGCCAGTTAATTATGCACCGGGTGAGTGTAGGCCTTGCGTGGTTAAAAAACATTCTTATGCCTTATCTTTTCATTTGAATGCTAAAGCCCCGCCCACTCCAGCCGCTGATTGGCTAATCCAATTTTTGTTTGGCTCCTCGTAGTTTCCCCAACTGAGTGAATGTTGAATTGTACCCCAATTTCAATATCAATATGGCACTTGGCAATAACAGTGAAACACACCGTTTTTTATGTTAAATCAACAGAGAAAACTCCTGAACGTAAAAAATGATCAGAATGTATAATAAGGATAAAAGTATAAATAAAAATCGACATCAGCGCCTATCATCGCCCCTGCACATTCACCACTCCCCATTCCACACGCACAGATTGTTTACCCCTTGGTTTACCCCGTGTTCGCAGTCTCCCTGACGACGGAGATTCTATACGCCCACCGACCAATCACGTTGAAGATCAGCGGGGCTTGGCCGCAGTTCTCGAACGCCATTGGCCAGATTAAGCAGGACCTTCGTCGTCAGTAAACTGTGAACACGGTGTTACATAATTCGCTATGGTAACAAAAGCGCCAGAATTGACTACGAGAATTGGATCCGAAGGTCAAATGGGTCACGTGACTGACAAGTTTAGATGGACAATACCTGGAAAACGGCACAACGTGCAATAACGTTCTATATATCATTGGAAAGAGCATCAAAAGTTCTATAACCTATCAACTTTTCACTTAAATATATCTATAACGTAAAAAGTTATAAAGCAGCAAAGACGCTCCCATTGACTTTGCATGTTAAAAAAATTCTTCTTTAAACGAGCTCAAGAAGAACAAACGAATTCTGACAGCTTAACGAAGCATAACAACATATTCTATGGTCTTTTCTCAACAAGTCCTGAAAGTTTAAACAAAATCGTATCATATAATTTTGTACAATGAGCGAATGAAAATGCCTCTGCAAAAACGCCCATTGATTTAACATGGGGAGCGAAAAAAGTTCAACTTTGACCTCGTGCAAAGACACGTTACGAAGTTCTGAGGGGTATACGGCGCACACTAGCGTGTACCCAAACGTGTTTGCCATAAAATGCTGGGAAGAAAACCACCTCTTCCTTGGCTCGTTTTCCCGCTATTCGCGATTGCGCAAAAAGTGTCCCAAACCCCCATTGACTTACTATGGGAAAAATGGAATCGCACGTGCCACGTGCCACGAGGTTTTAAGCGAGTAGCGACCGGTGCCATCAGGTAGATCGCCCCCGAGAGCCCATACACTGAACTTTTTACGAAAATCGCAATGCACGTTTAGGCCCCGGTCAAGTTGCCCCAATTCGCGGCCAGACTTGCAAAACATAGCCCGGAGAACGACCGCTCCGGTTGTTTTTCAATAGAAAAACACAATTCTAACGAATAGTGTTTGTCTACTTCAAACAACCTGCGGTTACCAGCATCTGCGATGCCGGGCTCCGCATCGCGGGACCGCAGGTTGTTTGAGCAAGCACCTCTGTACCGCCCGCCGCAAAACGCAAAACCGCAAAACTCGCAAAACGCACGCTCAAAACGCAACGCAAAAGCCGCAAAAAAAACAATCGCCCGCAGGCACAAAACCGCAGAAAAAAACGCAAAAAAAAGCCGCAAAAACGCCCGTCCGCCGCAAAACGCAAACACCGCAAAAAAACGCAAATACCACCGCCACAAAAAATCGCCCGCATCGCCCGCAGCCAAAGGCAAAACGCCGCGAAACGCGGCCGCCCGCCTAAAACCGCAACACCGCCAATAACGCCCGGCCGCCGGCGACCGCAAAACCCCGCAAAAAACGGCCGCCCGCCGCAAACTACAAAACGCCGCAAAAAACGGCCGCCCGCCGCAAACCGCCGCTAAAACGGCCGCCCGCCGCCAAACGCAAACACCGCAAAACACCCGCATCGCCCGCCCGCCCGCCGCCAAACACAAAAAACGCAAAAACGCAAACACCGCCGCAAAAAACGCCCGCAACGCACGCCCGCCCGCCGCCAACCGGAAAACGCCGCAAAAAACGGCCGCCCGCCGCCAAACAAAAACACCGCAAATAACGCAAAAACGGCCGCCCGCCGCCAAACGCAAACACCGAAAAAACACAAACACCGCCGCAAAAACGCCCGCCGTAGGCAAAACGCAAACACTGACGCATTAAGACAAATATGGCGCCCTGCGGCAAATGTGGTGCATTCATATCTACCGTTTAAGCAGCCATCGCTTAATTACAGCGCATCCTAATCGTCCAATTTTCGACAAAATAACGCACATATTGCACTTTGTGGCAAAAATGGCGCTTTGAGACAAACGTGGCGCACTGCAACAAACGTGCCGCATTCGTTCATGTCGCTTAACAATTCATCAATCCACCAAATTCTAGTCCAATCGGACTTAAACTGACAAAGTTATGTACATTTGAATATTTCACTATAAAATATATCCGCAACGGAGGTGCCCAAATTTGCACGTGTGCCACGTGATCGCCGGTGGTGTAAGCAGGACTTGTCTCCTCACTGATTGCACCATTTCAGTATTCCTGGCTTGTGCTGTTTTCGGTCTCTAGCGGTATACCAAATTTGAACTAAATCGGCCAGGCCGGTCACGAGATCTGGAAGCGTCACCCTGCACGTGCGCACGTGCAGTTGCACCCCAATCGTGGCACATGGAAATGCATACTAAATGACTGCAAACTACTGATCGGTATCAAGCGTTATGCCAAATTTGAACAAAATCGGTCCAGCCGTTCTCGAGATCTGGAAGCGTCACCCTGCACGTGCGCACGTGCAGTTGCACCCCTACCAAGACACATGGAAATGCATCGCCTGGAAAGTGTCTACCTCCATGCCAAGTTTTAGCGCAATCGGCCCAGTAATTACCGCGAGATATTGCGCTTATTACAAAACAGGCACCTCTTGGCTTTCCACGTGGAACGTGCGTTAGGGGTCACCCATATGCATCGAGAGTAGCACACTATGTGAAAGAAGGGAAAAAGCTACCCCACACAAAAAACCGCACGTGTATCAGCCCAGTGGTTGCCGAGATATAAGTCGTACAAAAACGTCCCCACGGCGGCCGGCCGCTATTTAGCAGTAAAATCGTGTCGCATCCTTCTATGGGAGGTATTCCCGTCACCTGTTCGTATACTGTCTGAGCAAAGGCCATACGTTACGGTCCAAACTCCATAGTGAGGCGGACATACGAATTTACGAGAGTTCAGCGACGAAATGATTCACTTAATTGTTAAGTAATGGGTACCATTAGGTAGACCATAAATTTTATCTAGCATCTCACCGTAGATGCAGTAAAAAGTGCTTTACTTTTCAATGTATATAAAGACTTGCTCAGCTCAATCAGTTCACTCTGTATTGGCTCAAGCCGTATCATGCGAACGCAATACAAACTAGAGCACCGACAGCGCAGCGCTCCCCAACTCACTGCTCGCCCAGTCCACCCGGGCCGCCGCCACGACGGCCCCCCGCAAGTAGGCATCCCGCACTGCACCGACAGCCGCGGGCGACCAGCTGACCGGCCAGCTGACCGGCCAGCAGCCGGCGGGCGGCAAGCCGCGGATGGCCGACCCGCCGGCGCGGCGAGGGAGGGGAGGGACGCAGCTGAAAGACCCGACTACATATATATCAAAGAAACATTATATGTAATCATCGATGACGCGACATAAATCTGCTTTATTGGGGTTAGCGGTGTAGTCTGTGATGCCATCACAATGAAAATAGCCTAGTTTTGTAGAGCATCAAATTCTGATTCCATAACGACTCTCGCTAGTCCATTTTCAATTGTAAATAAGCCTTTTATTGCGATGCAAAGTCCCGAAATGGTGCCGACGGCGGCCGGTCCCCCGATGGTACGGGGACCCGCAGTTGCTACTGTACAGCGACCCTGAGTAAATTGTCCCAGCACCCTCACAGGGAACAACGATAAGCTGTCAGAGGGCACGCACAGAAAACTTCAACTGCTCTTGTACAGAGATCAGCAGTCGATATCAATGTTATCGGTTATTACTGGACAGGACAGACGGTTAGAGTTGGGGTTCATGTACAGTAGCAACTGCGGGTCCCCGTACCATACCATAGATGGTAAACAGGTTAGTTCACATTCCTGCCGCTATGCGGGCGGCGGCGGCGCCACCTGTCCTCGTGTCCGCCTGACACCGTAACGACATAGGTCTGAGCTCAAATCTCGGTAATGTCGTGCTTTTTTACTATATTTCTCAAAAACGGCACCACGTGCAATAAAGTTGTATATATCATTGGAAAGAGCATCAAAAGTTGTATAAAATATTAACTTTTGACTTAAACATATCTTTAACGTAAAAAGTTATAAAGCAGCAAAGACGCTCCCATTGACTTTGCATGTTAAAAAAAAATCTTCTTTAAACGAGCTCAAAAAGAACAAACGAATTCTGACAGCTTAACGAAGCATAACAACATGTTCTATGGTCTTTTCTCAACAAGTCCTGAAAGTTTAAACAAAATCGTATCATATAATTTTGTACAATGAGCGAATGAAAAAGTCTCTGCAAAAACGCCCATTGACTTAACATGGGGAGCGAAAAAAGTTCAACTTTGACCTCGTGCAAAGACACGTTACGAAGTTTTGAGGGGTATACGACGCACACTAGCGTGTACCCAAACGTGTTTGCCATAAAATGCTGGGAAGAAAACCACCTCTTCCTTGGCTCGTTTTCCCGCCACTGGCGATCGCGCAAAAAGTGTCCAAAACCCCGTTGACTTAACATGGGGAAAATGGAATCGCACGTGCCACGTGCCACGAGGTTTTAAGCGAGTAGCGACCGGTGCCATCAGGTAGATCGCCTCCGGGAGCCCATACCCTGAAATTTTTACGAAGATTGAGGGATTCGTTTAGGAGAGGCTCAACTTGCCCCAATTCGCGGCCAGACTTGCTAAACATAGCCCGGAGACGGACCGCTCCGGTTGTTTTTCAATAGAAAAACACAATTCTAACGAATAGTGTTTGTCTTTTCAAACAACCTGCGGTTACAATTTTCATGTTCAGTGTGTCTACACCACTTGTACCAGCATCTGCGATGCTGGGCTCCGCATCGCGGGACCGCAGGTTGTTTGAGCAAGCACCTTTGTAAACGCAGCAAAAACGCCCGCCGCCAAACGAGAGGATGAGCCTTGCACGTGTAGACCGGAGTCGGTGTGCTACAAACTGACGTGCACGGCACCCTACTCGCTGATCTATAGCGGTGTGCCAAATTTGAGTGTAATCGGCTCGGCCATTTTCGAGATCTGGAAGCGTCACCCTGCACGTGCGCACGTGCAAGCTGTGTCCAATTGCATTGTGCATGGGACCCTATTCGCCGGTCTCTAGCGGTGTACCAAATTCGAGCTCAATCGGCCCAGCCGTTTTCAAGATCTTGAAACGACCCCTCCACGTGCGCACGTGCAGTTGCATCTCAACCGTGACACATGGAAACACATACTAACTGACTTGTGCACGGCACCCTACTGATCGATCTCTAGATGTTTGCCGAATTTGAGTGCAATCGGTCCAGCCGTTCTTGAGATCTGGAAGCGTCACCCTGCACGTGCGCACGTGCAAGATGGGTCCAAACTGACTTGCGCACGGCAGTCGGCACCCTACTAATCGGTCTCTAGCGGTGTACCAAATTTGAACTCAATCGGCCCGGCCGTTCTCGAGATCTGGAAGCGTCACCCTGCACGTGCGCACGTGCAGTTGCACCCCAATCGTGGCACATGGAAATACATACTAAATGACTGCAACCTACTGATCGGTATCAAGCGTTATGCCAAATTTGAACACAATCGGTCCAGCCGTTCTCGAGATCTGGAAGCGTCACCCTGCACGTGCGCACGTGCAGTTGCACCCCTACCAAGACACATGGAAATGCATCGCCTGGAAAGTGTCTACCTCCATGCCAAGTTTTAGCGCAATCGGCCCAGTAATTACCGCGAGCTATTGCGCTTATTACAAAACAGGCACCTCTTGGCTTTGCACGTGGAACGTGCGTTAGGGGTCACCCATATGCATCGAGAGTAGCACACTATGTGAAAGAAGGGAAAAAGCTACCCCACACAAAAAACCGCACGTGTATCAGCCCAGTGGTTGCCGAGATATAAGTCGTACAAAAACGTCCCCACGGCGGCCGGCCGCTATTTAGCAGTAAAATCGTGTCGCATCCTTCTATGGGAGGTATCCCCGTCACCTGTTCGTATACTGTCTGAGCAAAGGCCATACGTTACGGTCCAAACTCCATAGTGAGGCGGACATACGAATTTACGAGAGTTTAGCGACGAAATGATTCACTTAATTGTTAAGTAATGGGTACCATTAGACCATAAATTTTATCTAGCATCTCACCGTAGATGCAGTAAAAAGTGCTTTACTTTTCAATGTATATAAAGACTTGCTCAGCTCAATCAGTTCACTCTGTATTGGCTCAAGCCGTATCATGCGAACGCAATACAAACTAGAGCACCGACAGCGCAGCGCTCCCCAACTCACTGCTCGCCCAGTCCACCCGGGCCGCCGCCACGACGGCCCCCCGCAAGTAGGCATCCCGCACTGCACCGACAGCCGCGGGCGACCAGCTGACCGGCCAGCTGACCGGCCAGCAGCCGGCGGGCGGCAAGCCGCGGATGGCCGACCCGCCGGCGCGGCGAGGGAGGGGAGGGACGCAGCTGAAAGACCCGACTACATATATATCAAAGAAACATTATATGTAATCATCGATGACGCGACATAAATCTGCTTTATTGGGTTTAGCGGTGTAGTCTGTGATGCATCACAATGAAAATAGCCTAGTTTTGTAGAGCATCAAATTCTGATTCCATAACGACTCTCGCTAGTCCATTTTCAATTGTAAATAAGCCTTTTATTGCGATGCAAAGTCCCGAAATGGTGCCGACGGCGGCCGGTCCCCCGATGGTACCATACCATAGATCAGAGGGCTGTTCACGGGCCCTGTGTGCGGTCGGACCGCACATAGCCTCCAAGCTCCGCCCACTGCGTCCCTACGTCAGCCTTCCGTCACCGCACACAGCGATCGCTGTGGCCGGTCGGGACTGGCCACAGCGGACCGTCCACCGCACGCAGCCGTGACGTCAGAACCGCCTACCCATCCCCTACCCCCACGCCTGCTGGACGCACCGCACACAGCGCACGCAGCAGTGTGCGGTGCCCGTGAACAACCCTCTGGTAAACAGGTTAGTTCACATTCCCGCCGCTATGCGGGCGGCGGCGGCGCCACCTGTCCTCGTGTCCGCCTGACACCGTAACGATATAGGTCTGAGCTCAAATCTCGGTAATGTCGTGCTTTTTTACTATATTTCTCAAAAACGGCACCACGTGCAATAAAGTTGTATATATCATTGGAAAGAGCATCAAAAGTTGTATAACCTATCAACTTTTCACTTAAATATATCTCAACTGTAAAAAGTTATTAAGCAGCAAAGACGCTCCCATTCACTTTCCATGTTAAAATTTTTCATTTTTAAACGAGCCTAAAAAGAACAAACGAATTTGCACAGCTTAAAGAAGCATAACAACATGTTCTATGGTCTTTTCTCAACAAGTCCTGAAAGTTTAAACAAAATCGTATCATATAATTTTGTACAATGAGCGAATGAAAAAGTCTCTGCAAAAACGCCCATTGACTTAACATGGGGAGCGAAAAAAGTTCAACTTTGACCTCGTGCAAAGACACGTTACGAAGTTCTGAGGGGTATACGGCGCACACTAGCGTGTACCCAAACGTGTTTGCCATAAAATGCTGGGATGAAAACCACCCCTTCCTTGGCTCGTTTTCCCGCTATTCGCGATTGCGCAAAAAGTGTCCCAAACCCCCATTGACTTACTATGGGAAAAATGGAATCGCACGTGCCACGTGCCACGAGGTTTTAAGCGAGTAGCGACCGGTGCCAACAGGTAGATCGCCTGCGGGAGCCCATACACTGAAATTTTTAAGAAAATCGAGCCACAAGTTTAGGCCTGACCCAAGTTGCCCCAATTCGCGGCCAGACATGCAAAACATAGCCCGGAGAAGGACCGCTCCGGTTGTTTTTCAATAGAAAAACACAATTCTAACGAATAGTGTTTGTCATTTTCAAACAACCTGCGGTTAATTCAGTGTTTGGAAGTGTTTATAATGTCTTTCGTCCAAAAGAGGCGCATTTCAATTTTCTCCCGTTGACTTATAATGGGATGTCGCAAAATTGACCTGACCTTAGGTCATCGTTATCAAAATTCTGAGATACCGGCATCTGCGATGCCGGGCTCCGCATCGCGGGACCGCAGGTTGTTTGAGCAAGCACCTTTGTAAACGCAGCAAAAACGCCCGCCACCAAACGAGAGAATGAGCCTTGCACGTGCAGACCGGAGTCGGTGTGCTACGGACTGACGTGCACTGCACCCTATTCGCCGGTCTATAGCGGTGTGCCAAATTTGAGTGCAATCGACCCGGCCGTTTTCGAGATCTGGAAGCGACACCCTGCACGTGCGCACGTGCAGCCTAGGCCCCAATTGACTTGTGCACGGCACTCTATTCGCCGGTTTCTAGCGGTGTACCAAATTGGAGCTCAATCAGCCCCGTCAATTTCAAGATCTGGAAGCGACCCCTACACGTGCGCTGGTGCAACTGCACCCCAACCGTGGCACATGAAAATACATACTAACTGACTTGTGCACGGCACCCTACTAACCAGTCTCTAGCGGTATGCCAAATTTCAGCAGAGTCGGCCCAGCCGTTCTTGAGATCTGGAAGCGTCAGCCTGCACGTGCGCACGTGCATAGCGGGTCCCATCTGACTTGTGCACGGCACCCTACTTACCAGCCTCTAGCGGTGTGCCAAGTTTGATCACAATCGGCCCAGCCGTTCTCGACATCTGGAAGCGTCACCCTGCCCGTGCGCACGTGCAGTTGCACCCCTACCAAGACACGTGGAAATGCATCGCCTGGAATGTGTCTACCTCCATGCCAAGTTTTAGCGCAATCGGCCCAGTAATTACCGCGAGCTATTGCACTTATTACAAAACAGGCACCTCTTGGCTTTGCACGTGGAACGTGCGTTAGGGGTCACCCATATGCATCGAGAGTAGCACACTATGTGAAAGAAGGAAAAAAGCTACCCAACACAAAAAACCGCACGTGTATCAGCCCAGTGGTTGCCGAGATATAAGTCGTACAAAAACGTCCCCACGGCGGCCGGCCGCTATTTAGCAGTAAAATCGTGTCGCATCCTTCTATGGGAGGTATCCCCGTCACCTGTTCGTATACTGTCTGAGCAAAGACCATACGTTACGGTCCAAACTCCATAGTGAGGCGGACATACGAATTTACGAGAGTTTAGCGACGAAATGATTCACTTAATTGTTAAGTAATGGGTACCATTAGGTAGACCATAAATTTTATCTAGCATCTCACCGTAGATGCAGTAAAAAGTGCTTTACTTTTCAATGTATATAAAGACTTGCTCAGCTCAATCAGTTCACTCTGTATTGGCTCAAGCCGTATCATGCGAACGCAATGCAAACTAGAGCACCGACAGCGCAGCGCTCCCCAACTCACTGCTCGCCCAGTCCACCCGGGCCGCCGCCACGACGGCCCCCCGCAAGTAGGCATCCCGCACTGCACCGACAGCCGCGGGCGACCAGCTGACCGGCCAGCTGACCGGCCAGCAGCCGGCGGGCGGCAGGGCGCGGATGGCCGACCCGCCGGCGCGGCGAGGGAGGGGAGGAACGCAGCTGAAAGACCCGACTACATATATATCAAAGAAACATTATATGTAATCATCGATGACGCGACATAAATCTGCTTTATTGGGGTTAGCGGTGTAGTCTGTGATGCCATCACAATGAAAATAGGCGCCTAGTTTTGTACAGCATCAAATTCTGATTCCATAACGACTCTCGCTAGTCCATTTTCAATTGTAAATAAGCCTTTTATTGCGATGCAAAGTCCCGAAATGGTGCCGACGGCGGCCGGTCCCCCGATGGTACCATACCATAGATGGTAAACAGGTTAGTTCACATTCCCGCCGCTATGCGGGCGGCGGCGGCGCCACCTGTCCTCGTGTCCGCCTGACACCGTAACGATATAGGTCTGAGCTCAAATCTCGGTAATGTCGTGCTTTTTTACTATATTTCTCAAAAACGGCACCACGTGCAATAAAGTTGTATATATCATTGGAAAGAGCATCAAAAGTTGTATAAAATATCAACTTTTCACTTGAATATGTCTTCAAGGTACAAAGTTATTAAGCACCAAAGACGCTCCCATTGACTTTCCATGTTAAAATTTTTCATTTTTTAAAGAAGCCTAAAGACAACAAACGAATTTGCACAGCTTAAAGAAGCATAACAACATGTTCTATGGTCTTTTCTCAACAAGTCCTGAAAGTTTAAACAAAATCGTATCATATAATTTTGTACAATGAGCGAATGAAAAAGTCTCTGCAAAAACGCCCATTGACTTAACATGGGGAGCGAAAAAAGTTCAACTTTGACCTCGTGCAAAGACACGTTACGAAGTTCTGAGGGGTATACGGCGCACACTAGCGTGTACCTGAACGTGTTTGCCATAAAATGCTGGGAAGAAAACCACCTCCTTCTTGGCTCGTTTTCCCGCTATTCGCGATTGCGCAAAAAGTGTCCCAAAACCCCATTGACTTACTATGGGAAAAATGGAATCGCACGTGCCACATGCCACGAGGTTTTAAGCGAGTAGCGACCGGTGCCATCAGGTAGATCGCCTCCGGGAGCCCATGCACTGAACTTTTTACGAAAATCGCAATGCACGTTTAGGCCCCGGTCAAGTTGCCCCAATTCGCGGCCAGACTTGCAAAACATAGCCCGGAGAAGGACCGCTCCGGTTGTTTTTCAATAGAAAAACACAATTCTAACGAATAGTGTTTGTCTTTTCAAACAACCTGCGGTTACCAGCATCTGCGATGCTGGGCTCCGCATCGCGGGACCGCAGGTTGTTTGAGCAAGCACCTCTGTGAACGCAGCAAAAACGCCCGCCGCCAAACGAGAGGAAGACGCCCGCCGTGCAGACCGGGGTGGGTGTGCTACAAACCGACGTGCACGGCACCCTATTCGCCGGTCTATAGCGGTGTGCCAAATTTGAGTCAAGTCAGGTCAGGTCAACCGGTAGGGGTCGTGACGGGTATTCGTAGTACCTGTCATCCGCCTCTGACAGCTTCGTAACATGTTACGAAGGCACCAAAACTACTTCGTAAACTTTCAAATGGTTGCTAAATTCGAATTCAGCTCCAAAAACTACACCATTTTCGATGCATTTTAAGACAAATGAAGTCCAATTTAAAACAGTTGATTTCTGAATTAAAACAATTGACAGGCGGGTTAAAACACGTGACATTCAGCTTAAAACAACTGACACGCGATTTAAAATAAATGAAAAGCAAATTAATATAAATGACATGCAATTCAATCATACAAATATAGGTACGTAAAGCTATGCTGAATAATTATGTTTTACTGCAAATGAACAAAAATATTGTGTTCGTCTACATGATTATTTGTAGGGAGAAAATTGAAAGACGCCTCTTTTGGACGAAAGTCATTCTAAACACTTTCAAACACCGAATTACAATTTACAAGTAACGTTGACAGTTGACCCAATGAACATAAAAATACATAGCACCCGTGACCCCTGTTTATGTCCATGAGGTCATGTCAGGTCACGAAGGGTATCTAGCAGGTTTTAGCAAATGGATAGAGGCATGTTAGAGTCATGAAAACGCCTTAGATTTGTAAGCTCCACCATACGAATCGGCTGATACGCAACATGACCCTTTCCGGTCAGGTCAAGACCTTGGCCTGAGGTCATTTTTTCAATTTGACCTTTCAAGGTCAACTTAAAGTTCATTCGATGCGTCTTGACGAGAGGAACGCGATGCAGGTAAAGTTTAGCTTGTGCAAAGCTTGAGTCATAAGTAAGTGCAAAAAAAATCCGCCAAAATCGTCCATTTTGGCAGTTTTTGCCACCTGCAGGCTAGAACGTTGACGTTAGATCAAATATGGGAAAAATATTCAGAGAGAGCGTTAAGTGGGCTATCAAATGCGCCTTTCCTCGGTGCTGTTCTCTTGGTTCCCGAATTATGTGTCGGCTTCTAAAAATTGTTGACATTTGACCTGAAAATCTGCAACATTTGGCCTTCAATGACCTCTGGTGATCTGACTGACCTTTGAGCAAAAAGTGACTGAATTAGTAGGGTGACCGGGTTTGCAAAAAGTTTCGAAAAGTTTTGCTCCCCAGGTCTAATCTAACGTATTTGAGGGTGCTGATCACGAATCCGGCGGAAAAAATATGAAATTCGATTTTTTTTTTACCGCCCCGGCTCTTTGAATATTTCCGGTTTTCTCAATTTTTGCATGTTTTTGAATAATATGATGAATGTAATGAAAAAAATATTAACAATGTATCGCTAAATGCATGTACCAGTCGATTCGGCATACAGCGGCGTCGAAATCGGCACGCCGCCTGCTTCACCGGCCTCGCAGGAAAGCATAAGGCTCGGAAGGTTTGCGTTAGTTACCCGACTCTCTCCATAGATGGCGCTGGCGTAGCCGCCCGCCGGCCGGTCGTTGCCGTGCCGTTCACAGCCCCGGCGGTCACTTGCGACCGTCGTGGTCGTTATGCTACGTCTATCAAAGCACGACAGAAATGTTCACTTCATTTTTATGTTACTTCAGACATATTTTAGACCTAATGTTGAATTGGATAAATGACTATCGTGAATTGGCGAAATAGTGGAGTGCGCTCGGAAGCCATTTACAATAGCGAGGAACGTAGGTGGATTGATCTGAGTAACACATGACACTGCGTTCACTGTTGATATGAAGTTTATTCACACTATGTAGTCGGGTGACATGAGAACAAAGTGACTAACATACATTGTGTACGACACATGGATGAAGCTAATGCTACTTTTTTCATTTTGTTTCGGTAGGCCCGTTTGTTCAGAGCGTAGCCGTCCTGTCGGTCTGCGCCTGTTACAGCTGTGACTGATTCGGTGGTCAGCTTTACAGCCCTTTCGGTGGATTGGGTATGGCAGGGGACCCCCGTTTTAAGGGGAGTCTGTAGAAAGTCGCGCAACTCATCCTCGCTCATGTGTCGTACACAAGGGGGCTCAATGTCTCGGCCCTCGTCAACCGCTCGCTGCACGTTAACCAGTTCCATATAGTTGTTCGCTTGAACGTTAATTTCCGGTAGCCGGAAGTGTCGAATGGGCTGCTGCTGCGGCGGTGGGGGTGGCAGCTTTGGCGGCGGTCGTGGCGGCGGTGGTGGTGGTGGTGGTGGTGGTGGTGGTGATGGCCGCCGCCGTTTCAGACGCCGCTGCTGCTGTTGTGGCGGCGGCGGCGGGGGCGGCGCCGGCGCCGGCGGCGGCGGCGGTGGCGGTGGTGGTGGTGGCGATGGCCGCCGCCTCTATCGCCGCTGCTTCTGCTGTGGCGGGGGCGGGAACGGCGGCTGCTCCTGTCGCTGCCCTTTTTGACGAATGCTCTGGATTATGCGGACTGCATCTGCCCTAATGCCATGATTTTCATCGCCGAGCATGGCGAGCAGCACATTTTCCTCATGAGCCATGTAAGCATTCCTCTCGACGCTACTTTGCATGCACGCCAGCGACTCGCCAGTGAAGTTCAGCCGCTGGCGGCGCAGCTGCTGGCACACGTGAGAGGGTGCATACACCACGTCCGATTTCTGTTTGATGCAAATTATACCGGGCACATACACACAAACTATGTATCGTGCCAGCAGGCACAGCTCGTCAGAGGGCTGCTCTACCGACATGTAATACCGGCGCCGCCCCGCCGCCGACGCCACAACAGCAGCAGCGGCGTCTGAAACGGCGGCGGCCATCACCACCACCACCACCACCACCACCACCACCACCACCACCGCCGCCGACACCGCCGCCACGACCGCCGCCAAAGCTGCCACCCCCACCGCCACAGCAGCAGCCCATTCGGCACTTCCGGCTGCCGGAAATTAACGTTCAAGCGAACAACTATATGGAACTGGTTAACGTGCAGCGAGCGGTTGACGAGGGCCGAGACATTGAGCCCCCTTGTGTACGACACATGAGCGAGGATGAGTTGCGCGACTTTCTACAGACTCCCCTTAAAACGGGGGTCCCCTGCCATACCCAATCCACCGAAAGGGCTGTAAAGCTGACCACCGAATCAGTCACAGCTGTAACAGGCGCAGACCGACAGGACGGCTACGCTCTGAACAAACGGGCCTACCGAAACAAAATGAAAAAAGTAGCATTAGCTTCATCCATGTGTCGTACACAATGTATGTTAGTCACTTTGTTCTCATGTCACCCGCTACATAGTGTGAATAAACTTCATATCAACAGTGAACGCAGTGTCATGTGTTACTCAGATCAATCCACCTACGTTCCTCGCTATTGTAAATGGCTCCCGAGCGCACTCCACTATTTCGCCAATGCACGATAGTCATTTATCCAATTCAACATTAGGTCTAAAATGTGTCTGAAGTAACATAAAAATGAAGTGAGCATTTCTGTCGTGCTTTGATTGACGTAGCATAACGACCACGACGGTCGCAAGTGACCGCCGGAGCTGTGAACGGCACGGCAACGACCGGCCGGCGGGCGGCTACGCCAGCGCCATCTATGGAGAGAATCGGGTAACTAACGCAAACCTTCCGAGCCTTATGCTTTCCTGCGAGGCCGGTGAAGCAGGCGGCGTGCCGATTTCGACGCCGCTGTATGCCGAATCGACTGCTACATGCATTTAGCGATACATTGTTAATATTTTTTCATTACATTCATCATATTATTCAAAAACATGCAAAAATTGAGAAAACCGGAAATATTCAAAGAGCCGGGGCGGTCAAAAAAAATTCGAATTTTATATTTTTTCCGCCGGATTCGTGATCAGCACCCCCAAATACGTTAGATTAGACCTGGGGAGCAAAACTTTTCGAAACTTTTTGCAAAACCGGTCACCCTACTGAATTAGTTCCGTCATTTTGTTTTGTCGCTCTCTCGCACACTGCCTTCCGCGTATCGCTACGTGGCCCAGGAGCCGAGTTAGAAGGGGAAGGGTGTTCAAACACCCCCCCCCAGCAGGGCGTGGAAATCCAGGCCCCCCAGCGGGATGCGGGTTAAGAAGGAGAAGGACAGTGTTGAGTGTATGTAGTGTAGGATTCAATGTCTTCGTATGGAAGCTCTAACGCCAGTCATTTTGAATTTTTAATCCAATGAAGCATTGCTATGTTAGAGTTCTACGAACTGTCACAATTGCAAATATGTAGTCGAACACATTGTTAATTTTATTTGCACTAAAACGTAATTATTCAGCATAGTTTGAAGTAACTATAATTTTATGATTAAATTGCATGTCATTTATATTAATTTGCTTGTCATTTATTTTAAATAGCATGTCAGTTGTTTTAAGCTGAATGTCACGTGTTTTAACCCGCCTGTCAATTGTTTTAATTCAGAAATCAACTGTTTTAAATTGGACTTCATTTGTCTTAAAATGCATCGAAAATGGTGTAGTCTAGATACATGTAAAACTCGAAAAAGTGAACCGAGGTCACCAAAGGTCAGTGACCTGACCTGACCTTCAGATGACCTTGACACCCACCCTAATAGACACCCCCTAGGAAGCAGCATCATATCACATGTTTGGACGTTTGAAACCACGAAAAGCTTGCAAACGCGCGGGGTAATGCGAGCCGACATAGGACGCAGAATCGCGATTCCGGCCAAATATGGTCTCGGAAAAGAGGTCACAGGTCAAAGGTCATTTGGGTCAGGGTCATGAAATTTTGAGGGTAGGTGTAAAATTGACCAATGCGAGGGTACTGAAAGTTTCGTCGCGATCGGCCGCTTTTTACGCGAGTTATTCGCGAAAAACCCTGGGGGGGGGTGCATCAACCCCCTCCCCTGTGCCGGCGAGGGTTAAGGTCTCATGTCAGCTAGTGACCTCTGAGGTCACGTCAATTGACCCAAGATACGGGTTTGGTTTTCGCTAAATGACTTCGCAAAAATGGCCACAGAGCCGCGATTTCTGCATCATCGTGCTTACCTTGCTAAGGCGCGTCGAATGATATACTTTTTGTTTGGTTGAGGTCAACCTAAGGTTGACCTGACCTGCCTTGACCTCGGGTCAAGGGCAGGTCAGAGCCCCTCATGTCATGAGGTTGGTCGAATGAGGTCATATCGCATATCAAGTTTCAGCACTTTATCGCCGGCGTGATTCGAGCTATCACGAAAAAACCATATGGGAGGAGGCGGGTGCTGCCCCCTCTGCCGGCGAGGGTAAATCAATATTGACGCAATGGTGACGTCACGGTCGCCGTCGACGTCACCATTCAAATCAGAGTCATTGACTTGTGCCGACTATCAAGTTTAATATTGATGCTTCAACGGATCTGATCTTATCAGCCGAAAACACATTACATTCCTTTTTACTCGCTAGATGGCAGAAGCGTCAAACGCCTGAATGTATGCTGTGCCGCAATGCCGGCTCTATTGTATATAACCGCCTAAATGAATGGCGGAGTAATGAGGGATCCGGGAAAACCACTATCTCTTTAGAACTGATGAGTGATGACTCGCACGAAACTGAAGCTTTTGAAGACGATTACCGAGTGTGGTAAATGCGTCTGGCATTTTAGCCAAACATTTACTCGCTAGATGACGCAGAAGTGTCAAACGCCTGAAAGCATGTTGCGCCGCAGTGTCACCTCTTCCGTATGTAGCCGCATGAATGAAGATTTAAGCGCAATTGGCTCAGCCGTTGTCGCCAATGTGTACCTACATAGAGGTCCAACCATGCCGCTGAAATTGATCTATCATACAAAGCTTCATAACAATGCGCGTGGTAATTTTCTTAACAAACGCAAAAAAAACTAATAGGTGTGGCTAAAAACGCCCCCACCCCACTCGGGCGGAGGTTAATGTGTTTTGGTAGCAAACTCATTGATTGTTTCCTGGTCTAGTCTTCTATTTCTATTCGCGACCAAGCATGCAAAACATAGCCCGGTGAAGGACTGCTCCGGCTGTTTTTTCAATCGAAAAAACACAATTCTAACGAATAGTGTTTGTCTAATGAAGAAACTGCCTGCGGTTTAACACCGCCAAACGAGAGGATGAGCCTGGCACGTGCAGACCGGAGTGGGTGTGCTACGAACTGACGAACATGACACTCTGCTAACCACTCTAGCGGTGTGCAAAATTTGAGTGCAATCGGCCCAGCCGTTCCTGAGATCTGAAAGCGTCACCCTACACGTGCGCACGTGCAAGCTGGGTCCCAACTGACTTGTGCACGGCACCCTAGTTGCCGGTCTCTAGCGGTGTACCGAATTTAAGCTCAATCGGCCCAGCCGTTTTCAAGATCTGGAAGCGACCCCTACACGTGCGCACGTGCAGTTGCACCCCAACCGTGACACATGAATATACATACTAACTGACTTGTGCACAGCACCCTACTAACAAGTCCCTAAAGGTGTGCCGAATTTGAATGCAATCGGCCCAGCCGTTCCTGAGATCTGGAAGCGTCACCCTGCACGTGCGCACGTGCAAAATGGATCCCATCTGACTTGTGCACGGCACCCTACTAACCGGTCTCTAGCGGTGTACCAAATTTGAGCTCAATCGGCCCGGCCGTTCTCGAGATCTGGAAGCGTCACCCTGCACGCGCGCACGTGCAGTTGCACCCCAGCCGTAGCACATGGAAAGGCATGGCCCGGTGTGTGCCTACATCCTTGTGTAGTTTCAGAAGAATCTCCTCAGGAATTACCGTGGTATTGTCATTACAACAAAAGTGACACCTCTCTGTTTTACACGTGTCACGTGCAGTAGGGGTCACCCGCATGCATCGTCCATAGTAAAATACTTGTAAGAAGGGTATACGCTACCCCATACAAAAAACCGCAAGTGTATCGGTCCAGTGGCTGCGGAGATATAAGTCGTACAAAAACGTCCCCACGGCGGCCGGCCGCTAATATTTAGCATTAAATTCGTGTCGCATCCTTCTATGGGAGGTATCCCTGTCACCTGTTCGTATGCTGTCTGAGCCAAGGCCATAATAGGTGTGAGCTCAAATCTCGGTAATGTCGTGCTTTTGTACTAAATTTCTCGAAAACGGCACAACGTGCAATGACGTTGTATATATCACTGGAAAGAGCATTAAAAGTTCTATAACCTATCAACTTTTCACTTAAATATATCTTTACCGTAAAAAGTTATTAAGCATCAAAGACGCTGTCATTGACTTTGCATGTTAAAAAAATTCTTTTTTAAACGAGCTTAAAAAGAACAAACGAATTCTGACAGCTTAACGAAGCATAACAACATGTTCTATGGTCTTTTCTCAACAAGTCCTGAAAGTTTAAACAAAATCGTATCATATAATTTTGTACAATGAGCGAATGAAAAACTCTCTGCAAAAACGCCCATTGACTTAACATGGGGAGCGAAAAAAGTTCAACTTTGACCTCGTGCAAAGACACGTTACGAAGTTCTGAGGGGTATACGGCGCACACTAGCGTGTACCCAAACGTGTTTGCCATAAAATGCTGGGAAGAAAACCACCTCTTCCTTGGCTCGTTTTCCCGCCATTGGCGATCGCGCAAAAAGTGTCCAAAACCCCATTGACTTAACATGGGGAAAATGGAATCGCACGTGCCACGTGCCACGAGGTTTTAAGCGAGTAGCGACCGGTGCCATCAGGTAGATCGCCTGCGGGAGCCCATACCCTGAAATTTTTACGAAGATTGAGGGATTCGTTTAGGAGAGGCTCAACTTGTCTCGATTCGCGGCCAGACTTGCAAAACATAGCCCGGAGACGGACCGCTCCGGTTGTTTTTCAATAGAAAAACACAATTCTAACGAATAGTGTTTGTCTTTTCAAACAACCTGCGGTTACCCGCCGCCAAACGAGAGGATGAGCCTTGCACGTGTAGACCGGAGTCGGTGTGCTACAAACTGACGTGCACGGCACCCTACTCGCTGATCTATAGCGGTGTGCCAAATTTGAGTGTAATCGGCTCGGCCATTTTCGAGATCTGGAAGCGTCACCCTGCACGTGCGCACGTGCAAGCTGTGTCCAATTGCATTGTGCATGGGACCCTATTCGCCGGTCTCTAGCGGTGTACCAAATTCGAGCTCAATCGGCCCAGCCGTTTTCAAGATCTTGAAACGACCCCTCCACGTGCGCACGTGCAGTTGCATCTCAACCGTGACACATGGAAACACATACTAACTGACTTGTGCACGGCACCCTACTGATCGATCTCTAGATGTTTGCCGAATTTGAGTGCAATCGGTCCAGCCGTTCTTGAGATCTGGAAGCGTCACCCTGCACGTGCGCACGTGCAAGATGGGTCCAAACTGACTTGCGCACGGCAGTCGGCACCCTACTAATCGGTCTCTAGCGGTGTACCAAATTTGAACTCAATCGGCCCGGCCGTTCTCGAGATCTGGAAGCGTCACCCTGCACGTGCGCACGTGCAGTTGCACCCCAATCGTGGCACATGGAAATACATACTAAATGACTGCAACCTACTGATCGGTATCAAGCGTTATGCCAAATTTGAACACAATCGGTCCAGCCGTTCTCGAGATCTGGAAGCGTCACCCTGCACGTGCGCACGTGCAGTTGCACCCCTACCAAGACACATGGAAATGCATCGCCTGGAAAGTGTCTACCTCCATGCCAAGTTTTAGCGCAATCGGCCCAGTAATTACCGCGAGCTATTGCGCTTATTACAAAACAGGCACCTCTTGGCTTTGCACGTGGAACGTGCGTTAGGGGTCACCCATATGCATCGAGAGTAGCACACTATGTGAAAGAAGGGAAAAAGCTACCCCACACAAAAAACCGCACGTGTATCAGCCCAGTGGTTGCCGAGATATAAGTCGTACAAAAACGTCCCCACGGCGGCCGGCCGCTATTTAGCAGTAAAATCGTGTCGCATCCTTCTATGGGAGGTATCCCCGTCACCTGTTCGTATACTGTCTGAGCAAAGGCCATACGTTACGGTCCAAACTCCATAGTGAGGCGGACATACGAATTTACGAGAGTTTAGCGACGAAATGATTCACTTAATTGTTAAGTAATGGGTACCATTAGACCATAAATTTTATCTAGCATCTCACCGTAGATGCAGTAAAAAGTGCTTTACTTTTCAATGTATATAAAGACTTGCTCAGCTCAATCAGTTCACTCTGTATTGGCTCAAGCCGTATCATGCGAACGCAATACAAACTAGAGCACCGACAGCGCAGCGCTCCCCAACTCACTGCTCGCCCAGTCCACCCGGGCCGCCGCCACGACGGCCCCCCGCAAGTAGGCATCCCGCACTGCACCGACAGCCGCGGGCGACCAGCTGACCGGCCAGCTGACCGGCCAGCAGCCGGCGGGCGGCAAGCCGCGGATGGCCGACCCGCCGGCGCGGCGAGGGAGGGGAGGGACGCAGCTGAAAGACCCGACTACATATATATCAAAGAAACATTATATGTAATCATCGATGACGCGACATAAATCTGCTTTATTGGGTTTAGCGGTGTAGTCTGTGATGCCATCACAATGAAAATAGCCTAGTTTTGTAGAGCATCAAATTCTGATTCCATAACGACTCTCGCTAGTCCATTTTCAATTGTAAATAAGCCTTTTATTGCGATGCAAAGTCCCGAAATGGTGCCGACGGCGGCCGGTCCCCCGATGGTACCATACCATAGATCAGAGGGCTGTTCACGGGCCCTGTGTGCGGTCGGACCGCACATAGCCTCCAAGCTCCGCCCACTGCGTCCCTACGTCAGCCTTCCGTCACCGCACACAGCGATCGCTGTGGCCGGTCGGGACTGGCCACAGCGGACCGTCCACCGCACGCAGCCGTGACGTCAGAACCGCCTACCCATCCCCTACCCCCACGCCTGCTGGACGCACCGCACACAGCGCACGCAGCAGTGTGCGGTGCCCGTGAACACCCCTCTGGTAAACAGGTTAGTTCACATTCCCGCCGCTATGCGGGCGGCGGCGGCGCCACCTGTCCTCGTGTCCGCCTGACACCGTAACGATATAGGTCTGAGCTCAAATCTCGGTAATGTCGTGCTTTTTTACTATATTTCTCAAAAACGGCACCACGTGCAATAAAGTTGTATATATCATTGGAAAGAGCATCAAAAGTTGTATAACCTATCAACTTTTCACTTAAATATATCTCAACTGTAAAAAGTTATTAAGCAGCAAAGACGCTCCCATTCACTTTCCATGTTAAAATTTTTCATTTTTAAACGAGCCTAAAAAGAACAAACGAATTTGCACAGCTTAAAGAAGCATAACAACATGTTCTATGGTCTTTTCTCAACAAGTCCTGAAAGTTTAAACAAAATCGTATCATATAATTTTGTACAATGAGCGAATGAAAAAGTCTCTGCAAAAACGCCCATTGACTTAACATGGGGAGCGAAAAAAGTTCAACTTTGACCTCGTGCAAAGACACGTTACGAAGTTCTGAGGGGTATACGGCGCACACTAGCGTGTACCCAAACGTGTTTGCCATAAAATGCTGGGATGAAAACCACCCCTTCCTTGGCTCGTTTTCCCGCTATTCGCGATTGCGCAAAAAGTGTCCCAAACCCCCATTGACTTACTATGGGAAAAATGGAATCGCACGTGCCACGTGCCACGAGGTTTTAAGCGAGTAGCGACCGGTGCCATCAGGTAGATCGCCTCCGGGAGCCCATACACTGAACTTTTTACGAAAATCGCAATGCACGTTTAGGCCCCGGTCAAGTTGCCCCAATTCGCGGCCAGACTTGCAAAACATAGCCCGGAGAAGGACCGCTCCGGTTGTTTTTCAATAGAAAAACACAATTCTAACGAATAGTGTTTGTCTTTTCAAACAACCTGCGGTTAAATAAAAACTCAGCATATATCGGACGTTTCGTGTTCGGTTTAACACTTCATCGGCGATACTGGCGCGGCAATTCATTTTCGTAGACATACATACATGTTTTTTTACCTAATTATCACTTTCATTTTCCTACTAAACCTCCACTCCGCATAATTTTCTGTTAACTACTCCTAGGCTGGAAAAATACAGACATACACCATTGAACACATTGAATACAAACATACATTGCAATAAATCATTTTCTCGTGTTTCTGGGGACTACTAGCGCGTTTTCTTGTTGAGTCCCCCTGTGACCGTTAGATGGTGCGTACCCAACAGCTCAATCCACCTTTGTTCCCTCTGTCTCCTGTACATAGTCCAGTTTTTCCAAACCTTTTCGAGCCCTACGAAACTTGCATCTTTGATGTTATGTCCATCCCCGTTAAAATGGGCGGCTACCTCCATTTCGGTCCTTTTACATCTAATGGTAGACAAGTGATTTTGCGCCCTGACGTACAGTGTCCCCCCGGTCTCCCCAACATATACTACACATTCACATACCCCGCAGATAATCCCATAAACTACATTCCTTGACCTACACCCAATTGTTTTATCATACGTACACTCTTCATTCTTGCTTGGTCCGGTTAACTTCTCTGTCTGGTTGTACATAACTCGGCACACGCAGCAGTTTTTCTTACAGTGCCCCCGTGGGTCTTGGTTTCCCCGCCCTAAGTCCCTTGTCTTTTTATGAACTAGCGTGTCTCTCAGGTTGGTCCCTCTTTTGTATGATGCGAAAAAACCGTCTTTGAATGTGTCCCGCAGCGATTCAGATCGCATGAGAATTGCTTTCTTTTCCTTTAGTATCTTGGATATATTGGGTAAATGACTCGAAAAAGTAACGACCAAAGGGGTGCCTGTTTTTTGTCCCCTCCCTTCCTTTTTCCTCAGCAAATTGTCTCGGGACGTTTTCTCGGCCCGCCTGATACCTTTTCTAATTTGGTCTTCTGGGTAACCCCTCCGTTTGAGATTGTCTGCTATATCGGCAGCCTGACGTTGATATGCACTGTCTGAGCTGCATATTCTTCTAGCCCTCATAGCCAGACCCGAAGGAATGCCACTTTTCGTGTGGATCGGATGGTCCGACGAGAAGTGAAGGTATGCCTTCGTGTCTGTAGGTTTTGTATAAACGTCTGTGCTCAAACTATCTCCTGTTACACTTACTCTGACATCTAAAAATTCTATGCTACTCTGCGTGTGACGAAGGTCGACTTTAATTTGCCTGTGTATATTGTTCGCTAACTCATGGAACTCTCTTAAGCTTTCCTCTCCGTTCAACCAAACCCCAAATATGTCATCTATATACCGGAAATACAGGAAAGGCTTGATGTGTGAACGACGTAACAGTTCTGTCTCCCATTGCCCCAAATACGTGCAAGCATAGTTACGCCCTAGTTTCGACCCAATCGCTGTGCCATTGATCTGGATGTAGTGTTTTGACCCGCCAACGTTAAAGTTATTGTTATCTAAGACTAACTGAATCATGTCAAGCACATCTTGTGTAGGAATGCTAGGATTTTGACGTTCATTGAGAGCTATTCTACAAGCCTCTAACCCTTCGGCTCTGGGGACACTTGGGTATAGCTTACTTACATCCATGCAAAATAAAATCGGTTGACGGTCTGTGGCTGGCAGTTTTGTGTCCATTATTTTGTTTATGAAGTCAGTAGTATCACGAATAAAAGATGGTTGGTTTTCTACATGGGCATTCAGCTCCCGCTCCGCAAGCTCAGCTATCCGTTCAGTGGAATGGCCCCGCCCACTTATTATCACCCTCAAGGGTGCCCCATCTTTATGTAACTTTGGGTTTCCTTGTATGCTGCCAGGTTTCGGATTGTCAGGAATGAGGTACTTGTGAAGGTACCTACCTATGTATCCCTGCCTGAAGAGTCTGTCGGCCAAATCTTTGACTTTCTTGTGGACTTTTTTAGTCTGATCCCCCTCGGTAAGTTTGTACGTTGAGCTATCCTCCAGCTCGTTCTGCAACTTGGCCCAGTAATCCTCCGTGTTCAGAATAACAACCCCGGAACCCTTATCTGCTGGCCTGATCACAATGTTAACATCCATTAACAACTCCATGATCGCATTCTCCTCCCCTTTACTTAAATTGCTGTTTTTTCGTTTAGCCACTCCATTCAGAACGCTCCTCTTCACCTCCTCTATATATAAATCTAGCCAGGGATCCCTTCCCTTCTCAGGGGTCCACCGTGAATTTTTGAATCGTCTATCATAAAGGGGATCCGCCATGTTCTGTGCATTGCCTCTGGACTCTCCCTCCCTCCCGGCGCTGTTTTCACTGTTTTCTCTAGAGTCCTTTGCCCAATATTCCTTGAGTCTGACTAATCGTTCCCATTCCCCTAGTTCTGCAATAAGCCGAGTGACCTGCTGGGTACGCACCGGTACGAATCCTAGGCCTTTGCTAAGTAGCGATAGCTGTTCTGCCGACAGGGTTTTACTCGATAGGTTCGTTACTTTAACACTGTCTTTGTCTCTATCCGACCCTGTCTGCTTTCTACGTCTCGACTCGCTAGGGGAGACGGGATCTAGTGATATATGCTGAGTTTTTATTTAATTTCAACGAAAGCTGAGTACTATATTAAAATTCTGAGATATACATTTTGTACACGCTATTGCTCTTAGCAATCGCTGAAAGTTTCAAAGCGATCGGTCACTCGCTGTAGCTATGGCAGACATTGAAACTTTTTATGAGGTGAGGTCACTTCAAGTGACCTGGTGACCTGACCTTGAATGACCTTGGTCTGAAATTTTCACGGCATGTTTAGAATTGATGTGTGACAAGGTGTACCATGAGATATTTGCGAAAAACCACAAGGGGGTGTTCAAACACCCCCCCCCCCCCCCAGCAGGGCGCGGGTTAATGCAAGAGGTTGGTACAACTGGCAAACTGCAGTTAAATATTCCTGTCCGGGGCCGGGATGATTCAATAAATGTCACCCGCACCGTATGAAACCAAGTGACGTAATTAATAATTGTTTCTTTAATTTTCACGTATTTTTGATGTTTTATTAACAAAATAAACTAATAGTAATTATCAATAAAATAGTGTAGAAAATAGCAAACTTAAAGGGACTGTCCCACTTTTGCATTATTTCTGAGTCGAGATAGCCAAGTTGGCGGCCAGGTTCAAAAACCACTATATGTATATCCTGGTCGCAATATCCTCAGTTTCGTAGTGTTAAAGAAATTCGTTCCCTTCATTTGAAAAGTGGGCCTTAGCTAAGGACCTATCTCTTAACTATTAACGGCCATTTGATGACGTCATTTGCATTTTGAACGCCTGTCACGCATTAAGTGAAGTTTCACTTGATTTACGAATAAGCTAATCAGATATACTTGTATGTATGAGCCGCGTCATATTTGAGAGCAAATACGTATATTTGCTGCCAAATTTCCCACACATTGACATGAAGTAAATCCTTCATTACGTCACAGATCCGATCTAAATGACTTCACGATGAAATATAAAAGTCGCAATATCTCAAAAAGTATACAATGAAAACGCGTAAAAACTTGCAGAATTCGTCACAATATCATGAGTAACATTTCCGAATCCTAAATGGTACTTTTTTGAAGGTGGGATAGTCCCTTTAAGCGTTTGTTGCGAAGCCATTTATTAGTTGTTATTATTACGTCAGCATACAATTCACGGAAATTCTGGAAAATCACAGAAACCGATGTCAAGGGAATCTCGCAATCACAGATCTGCAGATCACGCACGTAATTTCCTGAACGGTCACGCATAGTGTAGCTCAGCCTTTATAGAGAATGCGCTATAACATCGAGTAAAACGCATTTTGTCGAAAATCAGCGATAGGGCGTCAGTTGCCTAGCACATGTGTTGCTATTAGAGGTCACTGATAATACCAGGTCAGGTCACCAAAGGTCAGCACATGAATCGAACTTTACTAGGGTTGTGCGATGCATGTTTTATGGCCAATTTTTCATTTCCAACTCAATGGTGTTGGTTATAAGACAATCAGGTACGGTTCAGGTCACTTTCTGGTGGAGGGCAGGTCAAGGCCAGGTCAAGAAAGGTCAAATTTCAAAGTTGATAGTTTTGCATAAAATGGGTATTGATTCGATGCAGCTCGCCACAGGGAGTCTAATGTAAATGGTGCTCTTCGTTTTGCGCTTCGTTGTCTAGAATTGCAGAAAAATGAGTTTCAAAATTTGACGTCAACAATTTTGAAGTTTTTTTGCTATAACTTGGCCAAATAAAGAGGCATCGATCTCAAAGTTGGCATGTGGATAAAAAGCGGTAGGGACTATAACATACATTCCGTTTTTACGAAATTCGAAATTTTTCTGGAATTTTCGGCTGGATTTTTCTGGATTATTCATTTTTTTTTTAATTTTTGGGGGCCAAACTTAAAAAATTTCAAAAATCCGAGATAGCAGTTTTTAGCCCTGTTACTTTTACACCATTTATCCCCAAACATTTTCCTCTATCTCTAAAGCTTAGCCCTGATCGTTAATTAGTACCTAACTGCGAGCCGATGACATGTGGAGGCAGACTTCTGTCAGGGGCGTTATCGTTGTTTCGCTTACCGTGTTTCCAGATCACCCAGCCAAGACACCAGCAAGGTGGCTACAAGCCCCGAGAGCACGACCAACAGCACTCGCCGACCGGCCCACTGCGGCAGGGGAGAGCGCATGCTTGGCCGGCGGAGCAGCGGCCACGGGGCGCCTACAGTCGCCGCGCCGTGCCCGCTCCGAGTGGCCACTGACCAGGCCCCGTCACCCGGACCAGGTGGCGCGGCCGTCGGCTTACCGCCCCAGGGCAGCCGTCAGAGGGACTTTACCAAAGGGCATTGACCTCTATTAGTAAGGTAATTATAGCTTTTAAAATAGTAGGGATATGCGAGATGACGTTTTCATTATCAATGCATAACTTCATTCCAGTAGCCAAATCAGTCCCTTGCAGTTCCGCATTTCTCGCCCTGCCAACGGTGACCATGGCGGCTGGTAAGGCCCCCGGCGGTTAGTGGTAGCGCCACCTACACTGAAGGTCGGCGGATCCCGAGGCCACGGGCCGGCCTGGCCCGACCGTGGCGGACGGGCCGGGGAGCCGGCGGCAGGGGTGGGGAGGGGTATCCGGGGACGACGGGCAGCATTGCATTTCACTTTACAAACAAGGTTCGTATAAAACACTTTGCAGTTTGCCTGGAGTATCCGCGGACCGCGAGTCATTTTAAGGCAGGCGCGACGTTACTCAAATATAACTTGCTTTTAATTGGAGAGTTGGTAGGCAAATTAAGGCATTTGCGCGTTGCTCATGGACTAGCCCTCTGTTTTGGAATAACACCCGGTAATGATGCCCACAACTGCACTGCTAGCCTGCTTTTTTTGTCTATTTTAGGTATACATAGAAATATATATGTTTTCAAATGTAACCTTATGTTCAATGATTGCGAAATGCAAAAGGTTCCAAAATTAATTACAAAATGAATATATTTCGGACACTGTCCTTCTTCAGTTCAGAATTGCAAATTAAATCATTTAGTCACAATAGCGCCAGAATATGTCGATAACAGCTAAGTTAGGAAGTCTCACATTGGTAAGTTCTCGCGCAAAATAGACAACCATCTTACAGTTGAAATGTTCACAAGGTACCCTTTCATATAAATATAATACATGTGTCCACAATTTACACGTTAATTCATCCCTATCATCTATCAATCACTAGACCACAAGCATCTAGTCGTCTATTCAACCATCGAGCCATGCAATCAGTCAAACATCCAACCATCCATGTACTCACACATCACTAAGCTATAGATAATTTGACAATCAAGTCATCAAAGGTCACCATCTTACATCAAAGGGTATAAGTACTTCACCATTAACCATTTATTCCAACCTCGAAACAATACTCAATCGTTCAATCATTCATGTTCATCCATACATTCATACATTCATTCATTCATTCATTCATTCATTCATTCATACAATCATCCAATTATTCAGGCCTTCATTCATTCATTCATTTTCTCACACACCATTCATCAATATGGTTGAATATGAAAGCCACTTGTCATCAATACACACATGATCAGTGAATCAGTGGCAAAGGCATCAGAACAGAAGACGTTACAATAGCGAAGTTGTAAATGCTAGAGTACTACAGGACAGGATCAGTTCCTCATTTCATTTCCTTTGGTCTATGACTGGTTAAATGATGGCCCAGGCCGCTATGTTGCTGTTTAGAGCTGGGCGAATCTGTTTGATCCAAAGAGACTCCGCTATTTTCCTGCCTCTACTTTCATCGCATGCCTGCAGAATCTTTGCCCTTACATTATGGGGTCCCGGCCGACACTGGGGATGCTGTGTTCGGAAATGCTCGCCCCACGGGGAGTCATTCCGCTTGTTTTTAGCATCTCGCAAATGTTCGTTGTAGCGGAGGCGCACCGAACGTCCCGTCTCACCAACATAACTCTGGTTACACAGTTCACACGTGAGCTGGTACACCACACCTGAGCTGTGGCATCTTCCTTTCAGTCCGGCGGCGCACGAGTGGCATCGAGAGCCACCGGGACAGGGTGGAGGCTGGAGGGCTGACCGGACCAGTTGGTGCCTGATGGTGTCTTATTAGTCCAGGCCAACCCCAGGTCAGGTTGGCTACCTCCGGACGACTGACTGGACCGCATTGGCGAGCTCGTCGTCGACAATGGTAGCACCATTCTGACTGCGGAAGCATTCGGTCTTCTTGTTCTTGCTCTGGTCGTGTTCATGCACTGGTCCACCGCCTTGTTGATTGTCTTCGTTGTACCCGTTGTTGGCGAAGAGCTCTTGTTTGTTGATGCTTCGGTGTCGGGCGTTATCCCTCTAGCGACCCATGCACTAAGTGAGAAAGCTACAACGACAAAAACTTAAAAGGTATCAAGGGTATGTAAAAGACCAAAAATGGTCTTCAAAAATTATTTGAAAAATATTTTTCAAAATATGCCATGTATATGTTGCAGGCACTTAGAAAATCAGTCATTTTGTAAAATGCCTAGGCATTTTACAAAA